>NW_016157323.1:0-29127 GCF_001687245.7 Rhagoletis zephyria | reverse complement strand
ATAAGCCGGGGTGTATCAATTTTGAGTAAATTGGCGTCCTTCAATTTCGAAATATTGAAGTTTCAATCATTTCTGAAATTTACCGTTATGTGAAAAGCGGCCTCAATTTTAGTCCGATTTCAATAATTTTCAACGTTTTGCTTCTATGTGGCAAGCACAATAACCACACCGCAAGCATCAATTTTGAAAAAATTAGCTTCAATATTTATTGATTTATCGAAGATTGATATACTTATATGTGATCATAAGTGGGCGGTGCCACGCCCATTTTCCAAAATTTTACCATAAACGTATTTCTTGGTAAAGAATTGTTGCAAGCATCAATTTTGAAAAAATTAGCTTCAATATTTATTGATTTATCGAAGATTTTGTATTTCTCTAAATTACCGTTATATGGGATGTGGGCGTGGTTATTGTCCGATTTTAAAAAGTTTCGGCGGTTTTTTATGCTGTACCAAGGCCAACAACTGTGCCAAGTTTGGAAGAAATTGGTGCAGCGGTTACCAAGATATACACATGTAACCATAAGTGGGCGTGGCTACGCCCATTTTCCAAAAATGTATAATATTCTTATTTTTTGTCAAAAAATTATTGTAAATACCAATTTTGAGTGCTTTATCTTCAGTAGTTACTAAAATATCGCAGTTTTCGTATTTCTGGAAATTACCGTTATATGGGAAGTGGGCGTGGTTAAAGTCCGATTTCGCCCATTTTCAATACCAACCTACCTTGGATTAAGGGAAACCTACATACCAAATTTCGTTGAGATATCTCAATTTTTGCTCGAGTTATCGTGTACACGGACGGACGGACAGACGGATAGATGGACAGACGGACAGACGGACGGCCAGACAGACATGGCTTAATCGATTTCTCTATTCATTCTGAGCATATATATATACATTTGTCTATATCTATCTCGATTCGTTTTGGCTGTTACAAACAACCGTTATGTGAACAAAATTAATATACCCTTGTGCACAAGTGCGCTCGGGTATAAAAAAGTTGCTGCATATGGAACCGAGATCATTTGAAGGTCAAGTATTGAAAAATTCATTTAATAATCCTGAAAATTCAATACAAATCTTCTGAATTTCACCTTGGTATGACCTCTTGATGACCTTGAAGAATCTAGCGAACACAAAAAAAAAATAAATTGTTTAAAAAAGTGGACTTAGCACCTTTTCACCTTTAGCAATTTTTCACTTTATTGTTGCTTATAATTGTTCTCTGACAGGCAGATGCCGAGAGTGACCAGGTCAATAAAATTGGGAACGTTTCGAATATATGGACATCAAAATGAAATTAAATAGTTTAATTGTTAAAAGCTCCAAAAATGAAATGTCCGTGCCGAGGCTGCGGAGCACTGCGACCGGCTTGTTCGATATAAATTAATGGCGTTTTCTTTTCTGGAAATAATGTCGCCCTATTTTCCTCAGCCCTTTCGCAGGTTTGCGTGTGTGTTTCTCAATATTGCTCTACGACTAAGCAAAAGCTCAATACTTTCTACTAATATATAGCGAATATATGCTAATATGTAATATAGCGAAAATTCTACAATATATTAGAGGGCAAAATTTTTCAATAGAACACAAAACGCCATAAGTTTGCAATTTATCTCATTTTTATATTTAAGTATCTAATACAAACATGCCATGTAATGTAAAGTCTAGCAACGTATAACCGAACCAAAAATTATTTAATGAATTTACTAGTTTTTCTACTTGTAATTTACTTAAATAAAACATGGGAATTTTATGGTGATTTCGTTTCCCAAAAAATGTTGCCTTTTGATTTCCCCTTTCTCTTTTCGTGTTCGATTCTAAATTAAAGGCAAAGAGTGAGAAAATTGTGTGCTCGTTTCATAAAATAGCACACTCTTCTAAGGAAAAAAAGGCGCATTCTCTGCCATGTGAAGCTTTGTCAGGGGAGAGGGACAATATTATGAAATGTGTGAGCTACACAAGGCGAAGAATGCAAAACCATGCCTTTTTACAGGATTGGGCAACATTTTTTGGAAGAAACGAAATCACCATTAGTTGAAATATTTTAGCCCGGTTTTTGCCAGTTTACCCGGTCTGGCAACACTGCATACGAGTATAATGTACGAGAGAACAATTTGAAAAAATTAAAAGTTAAATGAGTTTTCGCTTTCGCATCAAAGCTCTTCTGAGTGCTAGGCACATGTATTTGTTTGCTTTTCAAACCAAAACAGCCTTAATTCACAAAACCTTTGAGCTGTTGCTAAGAAAGAGTTAATCGCCTTTCTTTGTCAATCTTTTTTTTAGTTTAGCACAATTATTTCCTTTGCTTCAATTCTAATGAATAGAACCCAAGCATGCTGCACACTAACAGAAGTAAGGAGATAGAATAAGTGAATGTGAATCGCATAAGCCACAAAGTCAAAGTGCACAACTTGTTATGCACCTAATGAATAACAGCAACAGACAGAGCAGCAAAGTTGCTAACCCACAAAATCCCTAAGATAACAAGCTAAATATAGTATATGTATGTATGTAATGCAATGCAATGCAAAAACAAATAATCACACAAAAACGACAATGACAACAACCACAACACACCAACCATTAAGTACAAATAATCGCATGCTCATAGCAAATATGCGTTGAACTATGCTTTGCTTTGATATAAATCAGAAAAAGCCAACATAAATTTGCGTTAATTAAAATGAGATGATCGTGGGGGCGCAAGTCGAGTGGAACTACGCGAGGGGTGGAAGATCTACAAAGTTGGTGTTTACAACAACTACTAATACCAAAGCGAAAGTCGCTGACACCATTAATGCAGCAAACACAATGGCATTCGCGAAGCTCGCCCACCATGTTTGTGACTGGTGTGTGTGTGTGGCTTCGATGTACGACATGGCGTATGAGCGCTGCGGAATTTCACATTAGGAATGCAATGCAAAAATGCGTATGAACAGAATTCTCTATGCAACAGTATGTGGCTCACGGCTGACATCAGCTTGGCTATGTATGTATAAAGTGGCAGCAACAGCATAAAATTACAGTTGCACATGCAACAGTGTGAGAATTACTAGGTAAAGAGAAGAGGGCTTCAAAAACACATATATCACTGCATTGTCGGTTGCAAGCAAGCAGCAAGCAAATAGAAGGTGGTGAGTGCATTTGAAGTAATAAAACCAAAGGATTAACTGGAATGTTGAAGCAAAATAACAGGACACAAGAGTTATATGAGCTAATAGAAAGCATATATATAAATAAAGTCGCTGAAAAGTAAGAGGTAAGTAAACCAGCTGGCGTGCATGGGAAACAAAGGCATGCACTATAAACAAAGAGTAACAACAGTACTGAAGAAAATATCGGCCTGGTGAATAAGTATCTGGCCAGCGCACAGTGGTTCAAAATTGGCATTTTGTGCTCACAATTCACTGGAGCCTTCACTTTTCACTCAATTTGAATTTTTTTTTTTTTTTTTTTTTTATGAAAGCTAGTAGAGTTTTCAAGAGACCAGTTGAGCCTGATTTTTGAATTTTTGTTTGTTTGTATTAGTTTTTTTTTTTAGTGAAACATGCAGAAAAAGTGGCAATTTTGAAAAAACTGGATTGCAGTTAATAAAATTTACATAATAAAAACTAGTTGAAAACAATTGTAGGGTTCTCCTAAAGCGAAAAAAATTTAAAAAAAAAATTTAGATGTTATAAAAAAATGTTTACCAAAACTATTGTTTTTTGCTTTTGGTTTTTATAAATATTTTGGGTATGGACCATAATAACGCGACCTCTTAAACATTTGAAAATTGCACTTTATTGTACTAAAATTTAATGATCTATAAAACTACATACCCGAAATTTTTGTAGAAAATCAAATTTTGTTTTTTTAAATTAAAGAAAGTTTTTTAAAAAACATTTTAAATTTTTTTTTTTTTTAATTTTTTTTTCTTTTCGGGGCCACCCCACAATGTGTGTAATTGTTATTATGCAACATTTATTAATTGGAACAGGAGAAACGATTTTCTTCAAAATTGCTACATTTTCTGCACTGTGCACTAAAAAATTTAATACAAAAAAACAAAAATTCAAAAATCGGGCTCAACTGGTCTCTCGCAAATTTGATTGGCTTTCATTTGAAACAAAATTTATAAAATTGATTGAAAAATTATGGCTCCAGTGAATTGTGAACACTGAGTTCCAGTTTTGAACCATTGTGCAGCGGCCCACAACACTTCAAGCCTACAGTAGTGTTGCTTGCAGTTTACTGCGCCTATGAGAGTGTGCCTGTGTTGAAGTATACGTACATACATACATTTGCATGCAACTCTAAAGGCAAACCTTTCGTGCCAACGCAAATGGAGAGAAAATGGCGCATTAAGCCAATTGTTTGGTGGTCTGTGGAGTGGTCGATTTTGTTGGCGAAAAAGATTGCGCTATGCTAAGTAGAAATTGGCGTAAGTAATTTAATTTACATTAACTACAACAACAACATTTTGTAAGAAGTAATAGTAATCTGTTTTTAAATACAACTTTATAAGGTTAATGGGGGAGAAGAACATTAACGAAGGCGTCGGTATATAGGTTTCAGATATACATACTTTAAGATAAACAAAAAAATTTACATTTGTATATTTTTTAGCATTAGAGATGCCTGTAAAGTTGTTTTGAGCACAAAACTACAAAAAATAATGTATAAGTGGAAGCTATTTTACGGCCTCAGTATGCAGTCATAGCTTTAAGTACTATAAAGGCCGCCTCTCGCCAATTTTCCAAAAATTTCATAATTATCCATTATCATTATAGATCCAATAATTACTGAATTATCGTAGTGCCTGCATTTTTCGAAAATACCGTTATATGGGAAGTGGGCGTGGTTACAGTTCGTTTTCAATACCAACCTACCTTGGATAAGGAGCAACCTACGTTCCATATTTCGTTGATAAATCGCAATTTTTTCTCGAATTATGGTGTACACGGACAGACGGACGGACGGACAGAAAGGCATGGTTTAATGATTAAACTTTAATCGATTTCTTTTTTCATCCGGATAATTTTTGCATTCTTCAAAAATAAATGAACTTAAACATATTTTTTTGCGTGAGTTTTTTTTTTTGATGTGGCATTTCAGGAGGCAAATTGTCAAACAGCTGAAAAAGAAAACACAAAAACAAAATATTTTCGCTTCAGGCTTAAGAGCCAATTTACACGATGATTTTTCACCCTGGGTGGAAAGTCATGCGTTTCGCGCTGGTAGGAAAGAAGTGTAGAGAAGTCAGCAGGGTAGGCAATGCACCCACGGTAAGCGAAATCGAGGGGTCTTTTTGAAGTTTCGCTTCTATCGAATTCACATTTTCATATTTTTACTTTGAGTTGCTATTAAAAATGAGGAGGAAAGAATTGACCAAAGAAAATTTAGGGCTTAAATTCAAAAAAAAAACCCCTAGAAACGTCGCAAAGAAAAACTCGCCGTGTGCAAAAACGCAGGGTCACATCCCCGTCCCGTCACATGCAACGCGTTAAAATGATAATAAAAATTTTTATTTTGTATTTTCGAATTACGAAAAAGCGTATGTGAAGTGCAGAACATAAGCGTATTCAAACGAAAAAATCGGCAATCAAAAATTTGTTTAATGTATGTAAACAAAAGTGTGGTTAATATTATCAAATCATTGTTGATA
Organism: Rhagoletis zephyria; assembly: GCF_001687245.7. Classification (NCBI taxonomy): domain Eukaryota; kingdom Metazoa; phylum Arthropoda; class Insecta; order Diptera; family Tephritidae; genus Rhagoletis; species Rhagoletis zephyria. The sequence continues at coordinate 23,475 of NW_016157323.1, read as the reverse complement.
TCAACCATGGCGTTATTAATATTAACCAAAAGTTACTTTTATTCCTTTTCAAATTTGAATTTTGCAATATAAACAAATTTTTGGTACAACTCAATAGAGTTCAACTATTTTCAGACTGATTCTGAACAGAAACTCACTGGGAGTTTTCTCTCTTTTCCCTTTCCTCATATGATGAATAAAAATTCCCTGAGTATTTTTTATTTTAAATTGCGGAGTTGAGCTGTCAAAAAATTGTCAAGCAGCTTTTTCGAAGTTCGAATTTCCTCCTCCCAAATTTTTGGGGAAATGCTATTGCCTGGGAGTTAATTATTGGAGGATTTCTTTCTCGGGAGAAACAAGTTCCCGGAGAACAAACTCCCCGGGAGTATTCAGAATTGGGCTGTTCGTTTGTTTACTGTTTATTTTTCCAAGAATGGCTATAGTTCGAAAAATGTGATGGAAATTTTCGTCCTATAGCTTTGTTTTGCGAAATTCGCAAACAGAAACCGATCGGAAAAAACGGATAATATATCGGAAATCTCCAGCTTAAATATACCCTACTGTGCATTGCCTATGAAAACTTAAAAAAATGTGACCAATTAATATTAAATGTTAGAATTTTTGTTTTAAATTACCTCTTTTATTTCAGCTAGATGGTAATATTGTTCGAATTTTAATTTGCGCTTTCATCCACGGCCACCACCACGCTCTTACCAATATGTAACAAATTATGATTTTAACTATACTAGTTACTCTCTGTGCTCGATGATTGCGCATCCGCTCTAATTTATTTGTTAGTACAATGAACTTTTTACGACACAAATTATTGTCGAGCACTAAAAGCTGCTACAAAACTAATGTTTTTTATGTACGAGTGCATAGTACAAACGAAAAGACACAGATAGCAGAACACATTCGCAATAAATTAGTGGAAATGACTTATGTGTTTTTTATTTTAATCGTGGATATAAATTTTGCAAATGCGAAGAAAAAGCAAAGACAAGCGAGATAAGTGAGCCAAAAGGCAATAAATAAGCTGTTGTGAGAGTTAAATAAAAATTATCTTACGTAAAGAGAGATAAATTTTATACGCGTATGCATACAAACGTACATACATACATAAGGTAGTGAAGCGCTATTGTGTGGGAGATATGTATGTAAATGCTTGACTGCGTCGGCTTGGGTATTGAGGTAGGGCGCGAAATGATTTTACTATGCAAGTCTTGTTAAACCTGACGGATATTTTTAAGCCCATTTACACACCATTGTACGTTTAGTAATGTATGTATGTATTTGACTTATTATACTGATTTCTTAGTAAATTTAAATTTAAATTAGTTTCCTTTACACAATTTAAAAAAAATAAGGAGCCCCTTTATATTTCATACCTACCTACATACATACATATTTAGGCATGCAAAGAAAAGGTTTCTAAAAAATAGTTAGAAACAAAATGTATGTATATACAGTGAAAGCTCTCATATACGGACGCACAGTGTGACCGAAATTCAAAAGTGCAGCCAAAATTCTAAGGTTTAAAGAAATGATTCGAAATTTCGTACTGGGGGGTTTTCGAGGTCGCTAATAACGAATCCGCTGCGGTGTTGCCGCGAATCATTTTTAGTGGTAGCCAAATTCCTTATAAAAAAGGGCTAAAAAATGTCGTTGTGGCTAAAAATGGTAGCTAAAATTTTTTACTTACATATACATATCTAACAAGACCGATATAATACAAGATTGCGCTGATTGATGTGAAATTCGGGAGAGTAACGTGAATATGACGTCATCGCAGATTTGCCGGTCGAAAGAGCTAAGAGAGATCTATCAGTATGTATATGTTTTGCATATGTGTATGTATATGTAATACATATTATGTATACATATTATGTATATCACCTATGACGTCATATTTCGGTCAAAATTTTCAAGAGAGAGTTAGCGGTATCATAATCAGCGCCACCATCTGTATTCGTTTCACCATGCATATCTAATAGCGTGGGCCGAAGATCCGTTTTTTAGAATTTTGATTGGTAATAGCAAAAATATGATTCATTATGCTTTAAAAAAAATCGGTGTGAAATTTGGAATTTTTTGGTCAATAACCTAGGCTCGCCCAAGTCCATCAAAGTTCAAAATGCTCAAAAAATAAAAATTTATAGATAAATAAATTAATACATTTTTTTTACTAAAATTACTATAATCTTCGAAAGTATTAGTCCTACATCATTTGTTATATGGACCTTTTTTGTAGAGAATCGAAGTTAGCTGAAAAACAATTTTTTATCGTCGAGCCTAGGATATTTACCAAAAGTTTTCACATTTCACACATATTTATTTTAGTGTATAATGAACCATATTTTTGCTGTTACCAATCAAATTTCTAATAAAGCGGATTTTCGGCACCCGCTGATTTCTAAGTATACACGCAAACATTTTCAATAAGTAATGGTTTAGAAAAACCATGATACAATAAAAAGGTAAAACCGCTCGCTCAATTTGTCGGCCATCATTTATTTTTTGAAGTTTGTCTACTTTATAAAATTGAAATTTTCAGAGCAACCCAAATGCCAAACAAAAGTAAAACAAAAAACAAATGATGAAAATATTCAAATTTTTGTATCATGAGAAAAACAATGTACTCTGGAAAAAAGCTAATATTTTATCCAACCAAAAACGTGTTTGTGTAAAAGGGGAAATATACGACATCAGCTTACTGCATCCATCAAATTTTTGTACCATCAGGCTCGAAGCTTATAACTTACCAGCATGCTGGTACAATATCTATTTCTTTGCATATAATGTCCAGAAATGATCGAAATGATTAGAGCCGAAATTTCATAATTTTTGTACCGTTTTGTTAAACATTGTTTTTTTTTATTCACAACTACAATATCGTGAATCGTAATTTTCCGAAAGCATGGCTTTGACTCATGGTACAATAATTACAGGTATTGTCTTCCCAGAGGGGTTTTCTTCACATCGAAATTTGTGCTCCCTCATTTTCATTTTGACGCAGTTCAATGTTGATTCTTTTACTTTTATTTGGCTTTGCTTTTTGTTTTCGCTTAATTTAATTTTTATAATTTTTCAAGAAAATACTTTTGAAATGAAGTGAGCCATAAAAATATCGAATTTATTTACTAAGCAAATATTTTTGTTCTGATTTTGCAAATTAAATAAGTCTTGTGCAAGAAGGTTTGTTTAAAAAAAATACATGTACATATATGGTATATGGGTTATCGAAATATCCCTTTTCCCTAGCAGTAACCCTTTTTGTGTGGGCAACAATGATGTTTTTCAAATAAGGTAGATCGTGATATGCGCTCTCTGAGAAGACAATACCTGTAATTATTGTACCATGGCTTTGACTTATATAGTGCAAGAAATTTTCCCCAAAATACTTTTTACTTAGAAAAATTAGCTAATTTCACCATTCACGAATAGTTTTTGAAGTCGCACCAGTGAATCACACCACAAGAACATACACGGTCAATCGACTTGATGGGCCATTAAGCATATTAAGCGCCGTAAACTTATATATTTTAAACTATAGTTAAATCGTTAATAGATAAGTTAACGGTCCTAACACTTTTATAGTATGGATGTATAAAAACGTAAGGAGCATACGATACATATATGTATATATACATATGTCAGTATTTCTTAGTTTAAAAATTCTTCTCTTACTTAAAAAAAAAATAGATCAAATTAAGCATATACAACTTTTTCATGCCAAGGATGAATAAATTCTCCAAAGGGCTAAAAAAGGGCCAGGGGCAATTTTAAATTTATGTGGCCAAAAAAAGTTTGTGGTAGCTAAATCTAGCCACCAAAGGGCTAAAAGGCAACACTGATCCGCTGTCAGAATTACAAAATTCGAACTGGCCGATCCAGTAAGGCCTCTGCTAAATTTCGGGCTTTTTAATTAGAATTCTTAGAAAGATTTTGAGTATGCGGTTTTATAGCCCAGTCAATTTTAGACCTATGCCGAATTTCCACTAGGCATTGAAATGACAAAAAATGTATGCCATTTAAAAAAAAATGCCATGTGGAAATGAACTTAATAACTATTTTTTAATGTAATGGCACGATTATTTTTTAATGCCCAGCTTTGTCATTTGCCATTTCTGCCAATTAATGCCTAGTGGAAATTCAGCATTTTTTTTTTGTTGACAGTGCCAGTTATTATGTTCGATGATATGAAGAAAATCAGCAACATCTCCAAAAAAAAATAAAAATAAAATAAGCAGCCGTAAGCCCCAGCTGCTTTGAACTTTATACTCAAATTAAATGGTCCACAAAACTGCATACTCAAAATCTTTCTGTGAAATCTAATTAAAAAGCTTTTTTTTATTCTATAGCTAATACTTTTCTACGTAAACTCAAATAGGTTTAAAGAGAGCATCCAACAGCGTGTTGTTACTATTGCATTTAACAACTCAAATTGTTTTTAAAAATAAACGAAAAAAAAACCTTTACATTTTTATTTCTTAAAAGTTCTTGTTACAGTACTTCTTTTCACAAATTTTGTAACGTATTTTAATAACCTTCGCGCGTAGAATCCGTTTGGTTTTGTTTGGTTTCCTATTCTCTAACCACATTTATACGTTAATAACTTTTCGATTTTTATTACAATTATGTTGTGCTTGGGAGAAGGTCACACTAGAAATGAATATAAAGAGAGGGCCTTGGTTGCATCTCGTTACAGTGAACAGTTTTCACTTCTTAGGTGATCCCTTTAGTCAACTCAATGTCAAAAAAGTCCTATCTAGAAACTTTTCTCGAATTTCGGCCACACTTTTGGTATTCGGCCGCACTGTGGGACGCTCTAATAAGCGAACATCTCCGGATGCGGACACTCAAACATATCTAATTATGAAAACAAAATCTCCCATAAGCGGACGCGAAGCTCTAACAAGCGGTAATTTTTTTTACAGTTTTTACGAAGTTTCCATAAGCGGGCATCTGTCATGGGCGGACAAAAAGTAGGATAGGTGACCACCTCGGTGCCCGCTTATGGGAGCTTTCACTGTATATGTATGTACATACATACATACATGCATACTATGTACATAAAAAAGTGCTCTCAGTTTTCCGAAAGGAGAATCCCAATATCATTCGAAATGTCTGTCATCTCGCACAGAATTAAATTGCAAGATGTTTCACACTGTCTGCTGAAAAGACAGGTGGTATAAGAGGAATGCAGACAATGAAAGAGCAGGTATGTATGTACATATGTAAATGAAATACTATTCACATTGCTCTTCTAAACTTGAATTCAGGTGGAAGCAAATAGATGGATGGTCAACCGGAAGTGGCGTTTAGCTGAAGAGCTATGCAGGTGGTTGCATGGTAAGAGTGGCATTCAGAAATTCCAAGAATAATATGCAAAGCTATTGACTGCAAGTTTTGAAAGATTATTCTACTTTTTTGTGTGTACTAAGTTCAGGTACTTGCGGTATGTCTGCAATTTAAATGCTTAGCTGTTGTTGGTTTTGTGACTTCAGATAACAAGTTAAATGGAATTTATGGTGGATTAGAATGCTAAGATGAAGAAATGAGAGAAATAAAGAAAAGAAGAACAAATAATATTCTCTAGCTAGTCTGCGAATGGTTTGTTTAATTGAATTTAAAAACTGAAACTAATGCGAATGTTTCACCTAATTGAAAGATAGAATCATTCGTTTGCGTAGGCGAATCTATGTAAATACATACTTATCTAAAAATATGATAGGGATAGGGTACATATACATAAGGATATATTGAATAAAAAATTAATAAACATTAAATAAACGAAAGAAAATTCCTCAAAACTGGTCAAAATATCGTGCCCATGTTTTTTCAAATGCCAGTAACATGGAGGGAAATGTTTTTTTTTGTTTGTTTTTTTTTTACCCGGAAACATTTTACCAACTAAATTGGGGATGCTCTATCTTTTGTTGGTATTACCGTTTTCTGGTTTCGACTGGAAGTCCATTATTTTTTAATTAGATACCTATAGATATTTTTACTGCAGATTCGAATTCTAAGGATAAAAATATCTAAATTTTGTTTGAAACTTTTCTCTCTGAAGTGCCTTTTTCAACCTCTAAATGGCCCTTGAACTTTAACTCGTTATCTTAAAATTTCATGGTCATAAAACTGCATACTCAGAAGTATTTTACAAATTCATATCAAAAAAAGTTCAAAAGTTAGATGGCTTTATGAGTATTTCAAGAAACTTTTTACAAAACTTTAGGACCCTGCCAGTGTGTGAAAAATTTTAATTTTTTTTTATATCGAAAAAAGTTTGACTTTGACCAGCTATAAATCTGTGATTTTATTAATTTATATGAATAAGTAGCAATACGCCAAAATAACGCCAAATACGTCAAAGAAAAGATTTTATCGAATTGCAAAATTTAGATGTTTATAATTTAAGGAACACCCTAACGCATGTACATACTAAATTGATTATGTTAAACCTGTATGTACATACATATGTATATGTTCCTATACATATATTCTTCTTTTGAAGGTGCAATAAAATTAATAGTAATTGACCAACGAGTTGAATTTTTAACCCACTGTGCATAAAGTATGTGGTGAGGAAAATCCATCTGGAGACATGGCCTTTGTATAATAGACTTTGGAAATTTGTAAATATGCAACCTTTTTGAGCCCCCTAATAAGTATTTACTTTTTACGCAAAATTATCGATTTTGGTTTGCTATATTTACCTCACCCAGTTATGTATGCACCGCACCCATGCATCGTGAACATAGAAACGCACAAACATATAAATTCTATATACATATGTATAAACAAATATATTTTTATCAGAAAAAACCAACAATTTCGATTTAAAAAAACTTGTTATGTTTATTCAAGGTTCTACCGAGATTTGAACTCGGATCGCTGGATTCAAAGTCCAGAGTGCTAACCATTACACCATAGAACCGGTTGAAAGCACTCGTGCCAAAATTGCAAGCAGATAATTGGCAAAGATTTTGTGTAGCCAAAGTTATCAATTAAAATAATATGTAGTCGAATAAAAGGAAAAAAATGTTATATGAAATTTAAAAATTTTGAAAAAAAAGTAAGTAATGAAAAAGTTTAAAATTTGATAGAACATAATGTGTATTAACATTTTAATTTATTTTTAAATTTTTCTACTTAAGTATTTGCTTTATATGCGTATGTATGTATGTATTATGGGGAAAAAAAATGGAAAGACACTTTTAATTCTCTCACAGGTTCTACCGAGATTTGAACTCGGATCGCTGGATTCAAAGTCCAGAGTGCTAACCATTACACCATAGAACCGGAATGGTGCGGAGCTGCCAGAAATCATATACTTACTAGCGCTGCGCATAGCGTAGAGCACGAAATCACCACGTGCTTGCTCTGAACAAAGTAGCTAGCAGTTGTTGTTGTTGCACTCGCTGAGAGTAAGCGCCGTGGTGTGTATGCCGTGGCGCTCACCAGCATTGGTGGTGGTTATTTATAGCATGCAGTTGCTCTGCCAATATTGCTAAAATTTAAAACTACAGTGGAAAATAAAAGAATGATTCATAAAACAGAAGTATAAACGAATTAAACTGGCAAATATTGGTTGCACATTTTTCACTTCGTTTTTTTTTATTTTCCATTTATTTATTAACTTCTTCAGTTTTTGCTCTTATTTTGCTAGCAAATTGCAAAAACGACTTGCCTCATTAAATTAAGATGTCTTAATGTGGCTGTAAAATGGCAAATGTGTCACTTTCGATTTGGCGAATGATTGCTATTTTGCAACGATAGAATTTTTATAGCCACTGACAAATGAAAAATGTATGCATTTTGTGCTTATTTTTTCATATTTCGTTTCTTTTTGCTGCTAGAACTATGCATGTAGGTATTTATCGAATAAATTTTATGCAATGCTTTCAGAAATCGTCGCACCGGAAATCCAATTAAAAACGAATTTTCGCTAGTGATTTTTTTTTTTTTTTTGTGCTTAATATATATTCGCATAAGTTTACTTGAAAGAGAATGCTAAAGATAAATGAGGACATTAAAATGAACTTTTTGTATGCCGAATAGAATAATGAAGGAACAAAGGGATGAACGATGAGGATTCAGTGGTTCTCCAATTGCTGGCGGTCTCGAACTCTAGCACGACCTGTAAAAACGACCCCCAGCCCAGTGATGACAGCGCAAGAAAACATTTTCCAAAAAATCGAAATAATTAGTATTAGCGCACAGTGGTCTGAATCCCAAATCTAGGTGGGCAAATAAATAATTTTTTTTTTGTGTTTTTATATTTGCTTATATCTGGTACACCTGGTTTTCTACGATTTAACCACTAAAATATTTTAATATGGTTGTATCAGTGCCTTATGCGACACACACTCACTTTTCACCATATTTATTCCGCCATTTTAAATTTCTTAAACCTGACTTCAGATTCGTAATAAGCGACCCCGAAAACCTTTGCAGGCCATGTTGTATTAAAACGCCTTGATGTCTTAGTTTTTGTACCCCCCCCCCCTCCACCCCTTTTTTTACATTTTTAAAATCTGACTTCAGATTCGTAAACAGTGACTTCAAAATCTCATAGAAACAAAGTGGTGACAAATTGTTCAAAGAGTCTTTGAGCAAATAGTTTTGTCCACTTAGATTCGGATTTCAGACCACTGTGATATCTCAGTGAAAAAAAGATATTTTAGCAAACTCAACGGCATTTGAAAAGGTAAAACTCATACTTGTCGATAATGCTCATAGTTTTTTTGACTGAAAGAAAAATTGTGATGCTATATTACCTCAAAAATAATGTAATGTTGCATTTTTTGCACTTTTAGGTTAAGATATCTCGGAGACTAGAGCCAATTGAAATATTTGGACCTCGGATTCGGATTCAGCGCATCAAAAACCTTCGAAAAAGTATACTCTGGGTAAAATTTTTGTCGGCCTGTATAATGTGTTAATGCGGTTCATGATCTTCCCGTAATTGATAAGGTGCATAAAAGTCGATAGTGAGTTATTGAAAAATTTTACTTTTTTGTTGATATTGAGAATGGAAAAAAATTGTAAGTATTTAGTGTATTCATAATTATGAAATATATAGTTTTCGAAAGAAAAAAATTTAACTAATTGACCGATTTCGGTAATTCTTTTTCTATCAGAAAGGTGTTACCTCAAGGCTTGTTCCATACTTATTTGGTTTATGGCGATTTCGTTTCTACAAAAAATGTTACCTTCTTATCGCCCTCTTCGTAGTGTTAGTGTGTAGAGGGCAAAGAGAAGGCTGCACTTTTCGGTAGAAACGAAATCGGCATTAGATTTGACCTTTGGGTCATTCAATTTTTATATGAGAATTGAAGTCGTTTTTGTTTTTTGCTTAAAAATTACTTGTTAAATTTTGCCCTCATCAAAAATTGCGATAACTTCAACCGGACTCAGTAGATTGCAACACATTCAAATGCAGTAATTCGAATACATTTGCATCAAACAAAGCCTAAATACCTACATATATAAATGTAATTTACGCCCATTGCATAGTTGTATGCGTGCATGGCATGCAACAAGTGTATTAAATGCTTTTGTGATATCACAAATTTGAATTATGCCATTGCCGTTTTACGTATGTATTTAAATGAGACTTTTGTGTGTAAATATAAATGTTCGTAGATTTTTCTGTATGCATTTACATATGTATGTACATAAGTATGTGTTGCTTACGTATAATCTTTACAAATGCCGCTTTTCCAGACTATAGCTTCGCAGTCGCTTTGCTCGAGGGTGGAGGTTAAAACTACTCTCAGACTGAGCCCTTACCCAATATGTATTTATGTACGTATGTATTTGAATTTGAATGCGCCGAATCGGCAACAATATTGTTGGCAACAAATGTTTGTCAACATGCATATGTATCTCTAAATCAAGAATGATAGAATACAAGATTGCGCCGATTGCAGCAGAATTCGTGAGAGTAATTTTAGCGTGACGTCATCGAAGAGTTGACAACTGAGAGCGGCGAGAATGAGGGCGACTAGTGATGTGCTGAATTGTCCCCAATACTCGGTACCCAATACTTAAAAAAGATTTCGGTACCCTATACTTCCTTTTCGGTATCCGATACCGATTATTTACATTAAACCCTCGCCATTATATGCATTTCAGGTTTAGAAAAAACTTTCATTACTAATTTATATGATATCGGCTAAAACACTTGAACTTATCGCCACAGAAAAATATTATTTTATCAGTTTTAACCTTAGTCGATCCAAGGTTCAAGAAAAATGTTTTGACGGATGAAGAAGCTTTTCAGGGGGGAGATCTAACCAGTTAGCGACAAGTTTCGGATCGATATCGTACTTGTTGGTGTAACAATATTTCATATCATAGGTCAACAAACCCGATACCGATTCGAAAATTGTCGCTAACTGGTTATAGAATCTGCCCCTTGGCCTCCAAAAATGATATCGTCCGATTCAGCTGGAACAAAAATGCTTCAAACAAGTGAGAGTTTCTCTGCGTTATGGCCTGGAACCGACATATATACATCTTTCATTTGAATCAGTATTAAAAGCTCTATTGGCGAGTCTCCCCTGAGCCGTTTTTTTCCATATCTTTGGCCTGTGTGCGCTTTTATTTGAAATCTAAATGTTTTGGTACCGAGTATCGAGAGTATTGGATACATTTTAAATCTTTACCGAATATCGATCAATACTTGAAAGTATTGACTGAGCACATCACTACTGCTGTCTTCTCTACTATGACGTCACCAAAACAGCTGATTCTGTCAAAATCACTGAGAGCCGAGTAGCGGTATCGTCATCGGCGCCACCTCTGTATTCTCTCCACCGTGTATCTAAATGTGTATGTGACATATATTGTATGGTGTTAAAGCTTAAACAGACGGCAGCGTTGATCCGGACTAACTCGGACTCAATCCGGATCAACTGCAGTTAATTCCCGAGTTGATCCAGATCAACGCTGTCATCTGTTTATGCTTTTAGAGTGCGAATTAGACGAGTTTGTTGGGGAGTGGGAGTGAATGTAGAGGAATTGAATAATTGATATCGATATTAAAGAAACCATTTGGTGCAGGTACCAACATCGATAGTGATACCTACATATGACGATGGCCAGTAAAATATCGATAAATATATCGATTATTATAGATAAAAAAATCGAAAAATACCATTAATATCACGGATTTTTGGATAGATGCCTTTATACTATAACAATTAAAAAGGAATTAATTCTTTAAGAAAACTGCATTAAAAAAACATTTATTTCTTTTTCTGGCACTGTCTCGCTGTCACCAAAAAATAAATAAAATAATAAAAATGTGAAATAAGGACACCCGTGCAGCCGGGGTTCTGAAGTTTTCAATATCGTCGTTAAAAATGCAAAAACTCGCAACTGCTCACCGAAAGCGGCAGGAATAAAGTCGTTTCTATCCATACCAAAATATCGATATCCTTATACGGTTAAAAATTTTGGTTTTGTTTAAAAAAAGAGAGCACATACATATGTTGGGTTTAGAATTTAAACAGTTCGGTTTAAATTTTACACTCAGAAATTTTCTAGTTCAATTTATGTTATAAAGAAAAATTTTCTATATGTGAAACCTACAATTAAAACATTTGGGTTTGATTTTCAAACAAATAGGGTCTATATTTGCAACTACGAAACATTAAAGCATTTCAGTACAAATTTTATACAAAAAGTTCTCTATACTTTAAATATACTGATATTACAAATGCGGGAGTGAGTTTGTTTATTTGTTAACTTTCGATCTTTAACTACTCAACCGATCATAATGAAATTTTACACACTGGTGTAATTTAGCCCAACTTAAAACATAGGATAGCTCTTAAATGGATTTATTCATACTGTATACCTCAGCAAGTATTTGTGGTAGAGTACTAGAACTTGGTATAGAGATATATAAATACAATGCCATACTCATGGAGGACGGTTGCCACCTAAATAAAAAAATTAAATTCAAATTGAATTAAGGGAATGATTTATGTGAAATTTGTATTAAAATATAGGTGTCAGACGAAAGAGGCTTAAAATGGTTGTAGCTTGAAAATATTCAAAATAAATAATAACAAAATAAAACAGGGTTGCCGACTGTTTCAAAACTCAAATTTAAATTAATTATTCGCAAGCTATGTACATACAGTAATTTTCCCATATAAGCTCAAACTCAATAAATGATTTATTAAAAATGTGTGTCAATAGAACTGGGTTTGAAAGGCCTTTTTTCTAAACTTCATGTAAGAAGGTTGCCACTGAATTGAAAAATCAAATTTTACTTGAATTCACGGCATTAGGTAATTGGAATATGTACATGCCACAATACGGGTTTCAGATGAAAGACGTTTAGTTTTAGTTTAAAAATAATTTGAAATAATTTTTGGGATGCCATCTGTTTTAAAAGTCAAATTTAATTAAATTATACACAAGTAAAAGTGTCAAACGCAAGTGTGTTTAGAAAGCTTTAGTCTGATTATGTAGAATTTTCAGAGGTATTTTAAGAGGGTTGCCAACTGTTTTAAAACTAAATTCAATTAAAATTATTTAATAAGTTAAGTGTAGCATTACATTATGGCTGTGAGTCGAAATGGATTTGAAAAAGGCTTAATTTCTAGACTAAGTATAAGAGGGTTGCCATCTGCTTAAAAAATCAAATTGAAAAAGTTCAGAGAATAAGTCAATTAAAAACGTATCGCAAAGAAAAATTTTAAGAAAGTTCTAGTTTCATACATTAAAAAAAACTCATTTTTTTATTGTTTTGGCTGATGTTAAGTATGTTGAGTTGCATTGAAATAAATTACACCTCATCTAGTACGCAGAAATTTCCTATGTATGGTCAGCGGAGCGGGTGAGGCAAATCTAGTTTAGATATATATGGTAGATATACCCTTGCCAAAAAATGTCACTTAGAAGTCCGTTCGGAAATAAGACTGTAAATTTTGGGCAGCCGGACATACAAGCTTTTGCATTATCCTAATACGCGGTTTTGTACATTAAACGACGTTGTGCAAGTACTTCATTAGGAAAAAAATTTTTTTGTTTCTTAGAATTGCTATAAAATATTTTTTGATCGAATGAAAAAATTTTAATTTATATTGATGACTTTTAAAATAAAAATGACTAACTGATTTTTATTGATGACGTTTATAAATAAAAGTCTTCGATAACTGTTTTCTAAGGCATTTAATGTAAAAATAAAAAATAACTGTTATTTGTAGATTATTTAGGCAAAAATCGAAAATAGTTCTTATTTTGGATTTATAAAATAAAAGCCAAAAATAATTGTTTTTTTTTTAATTTTGCATAAAATTTGCAAATAAAAACTTATTTTCAAAGTCGATTCTCGGTGGAAAAAAGAAATCGTTTGGTACGTATCACTTAGTTGTAGAACATTTCCTTCATAGTGAATTTTTCAATGACAGTTTTCATCAATAACTGTTATGTTCCGTCCTTGCTTATAACCTTTTATACTGTCATCGAACGCAGGTCAATGACATACCCTTTAACTATCTACTATCAATAAATCTATCAGCTAAACCATTTATTAGCCAAGTTTATGGGAAATAAAAGGCTTAGTTTCGTACCATGGAAATCGTCGCTTTGGGAATAAATGCTCATGTCAGTCTACAGACTGCTAAGTAAATATCTACATACGTATCTGCATACAAAGAGGTATTGAATAAGCATTTTATTCCTCAACTACATTGTAGATATGTACATAAATCCCAAGTGTGCACATATTTATCAAGCATGTGGGGAGATATGTATTTACGCATCTTCAGCGCCGGCTTTTCTCTACTTCTATTTTGATCTCTAATTTCTCGCACATGTTTTTCCTTATTCCTTTTTGATTTATGAATGATATGCGTAAGTAAACAAAAAGCCGCGCTAAATCAATTGTGTAAGGCAGTGAAAATGAATGAAATGGCAAGAAATAAAATTTGTGAAGTAAAAATGTGTAACAAAGTTAAGAAGAAGATGGGCAAAAATCATTATTCATACGCCGCGTCACACACAATTCTGAGAATATATTTTGCCTTAGGATACAGTAAGGACATGAAGAGGAGAATTTACATATCGTCGTTTAGAGTACGCGTATCGGGTATCGTGGTTCTGCACAACCTCGTAACTGACAGTTGTGCCAATAAAGATATTTGGGTCGTTCTTAAAAAACATGACCATTCTGAATTTTGTAATTTTTAAAAATTACAAAATTCAGAATGGTCATGTTTTTTAAGAACGACCCATTTGCTCAGATACTTAGATAAAAGAAGAAGAGGTATTTTGGGATACAAGAGAGAACCGTTTTGAAATAAGACAAGTTTTATCCTGTTCTATAAAATTTTGACAACCTCACATACGAGGATTTGAACGACGATATGTGTGTGAATTGGATACTGGTTTTTATAACTGGATTAGTGTAATATTAGTCATTTGGATAATTTTGTCGAGACTTTATTTTCGCATGTAGTTCCATGGAGAGCGAAAAGACGGATTTCATCGAAAGGCCAACGTCAAAAGGGAAGAATGCTGTGTTAGAGAATATATATTTCAAAATCTACATGTTTGATAAATTAATATGTATCCACTGCTAAGGGTAAATTGATGAAAAAAATTAAATAGAGCTGCCATTAAGAATAATAAAGTATGTAATTAAATTGAATAAAATAAGGAAATTTGGAGACCTATTCAATCAAGGCCTAAAATTTAATTTACATAAAGACATATGTATGCACATTAGGGTGGACCTTCATATTTCAACATCTAAATTTTAAACATAGCACCCTTTTATTTTTTTTCTACATACGAAATGAGACATCAACGAAGGGTTTGAATTTTTGTTTTTTTCATCGCAAAAATTCTACAATACTTTGACATATAAATTCATAATAACAAAAACCTAAACCTTTTTTTATTTTGAAATTTCCATGGACATCTTTATTATGTACGTTAAGTGGTCTAACTTTTGTATGGGGAAAAAAATTTATCCTAGAAAACGGGGCACCCCTTGGTTTTTTTTTTCATTTCATATTTGTAATATTAGTACCAACTTTCAGTTTTCTACTGCAAACAATACAGGGTGCTCAATGGCCTTGAAATGCGCTAGTAGATCGCTGCGAAAGTGGCAAAAATATTGGTGATTTTTAGAAAATTAAAATTAATTAAATAAAGAAATTATGAGAAATATTCAGAGGTTTTTTCAATAAGATTCACACTGATCCAAAAATTAATTATTAGGAAATTAACGAAATTTGTCACACAAAAAATTAAATAAAGCGGCATTTTAAATGGAGTTGCCATCTGCCTAACAAAATCAATAAAAAAATTTGATTGGAAAAACATTCGGTAAGGTTCAGAAAATATATCTGTACTTGAATACTTTGCCTACAAAAATAGGGTTGCAAACTTTAAAATATTAAAGTTAAATAAATTTTAAGATTAAATATATTAGAGCTTACCAAACGAAAGACGCCCTATCTAAGAATTCATTTCAAAAACGCCCTATCTCATCACATTTTCAATGTATTTTCGTTTGAGGTAAGGCGTTTTTGAATCTAATTCTGAGATAGGGCGTTCTTCAATCAAATTCTGAAGTATGGGTTCTTGAAAAGTTTTCTGAGATAGACCGTTTTCGAACTGACTGCCGAGATAGGTCGATCATCCACTCAGCCATCGATATGCTTACAAAAGATATTTTTTAAACCAGAGTGGCCACTTATCAAATCAATGCCATTTATTAAAAAATTATTCGAAATGAAAAATCTTTAAGAATAACTACGTCAAAAAAATTTAGTAGAGCTGCCACCTGATATCTGGTAACTTAGCTAACGGAAGCTATAAAGGAAAATTATAAGTACAAAATGTGTGTCAGGAAGCTTTTATAAATTGAACTTTTGAAATTTAAAAAAAAAAACAGTAACTAGGGCTGCCACCCAATAAGAATAGGAAAGCGATCTAAAGAGATTTTTTGATGCCTCTTTAATAAGGCAACTGTTTTAGAGAAAATGGTTTAGTAATGCATTTCCATTAATTTGAATAAAATTGAACATATTCAAAGTATTTAGAAAAAACTGTATTGTGTGTACTGCACATATATATATTTATGCATCATGATATTACTGGGCATATTCATAAATATATCCATGCATATACAAAAGCATTTTTTACACAAGCAATGACTTAAAAATCATCATTCTCAGTGAACTGCAAAAGAAGTGTCAACAACCTACGTAAACAATAAACAATAAACAAGTATCCTCATAAAAATATATACATATGTATATGTATATACGTACAAATATAGTAATGTGAAATATTTACAATACTTATGTATATGCATATACGTATGTATGTGGAAACGTACGCACTTATAAATGCTTATAATTGATTACCTTTTGAAACACTCGGCTGCACAAGACGAAGTTATACTAATATCAACATATAATGTCACTTAACTTGTTACATATGATTTGACTTTGCATTTCAATATGCCTTCAATGGCTCGTGGGGTATAAAACTTTATAAATTTCATATTCATCAAGGCTTTTATAATAGGCTCATCCACCAAAATCATCACCAATAATAGCCTTGATACGCGATCATTTTTTCGAATACTTCATAAATATCATTAATCATATAAAATATAAAAACCACGGTTTTTTCTTTAAATTCGCCGACTACTAACTCGCTCTACTAGAGCACCCAAACAGCTGTCCTTAGGCCATACTTCGCTTATTCGAACTTATAACGTGCCCTATCTACCGCCAACTACCAATCGAAACACTTGATTTACTTTTTATGCACCTGCCTACATATAAAACTAGGGACTCGCTTGCTCTGCAGATGATTCCAAGGTCTAAGAAGGCATGGAAGCAGCATTATATTAATTCAAACGAAAGAGTAAGAAAATCACTGTTTCCCGCCAAAAGGACTTGATTATTATAGTCTCATATTAAGCCATAGACTTATTTGGTCTACATACAAATGTTTGGACCTTTATTTTCTTTAACTATACCGATAAATCGTTTAGGATTTCCACTAGTTTTTTCCCCAGCTCTTCAATTCAAAAAAAAAAACGAGCAATAGCAATGATTAAGTTTTTTTTTGCGATAGCTATTTGTCGCTTGTCGCGACAGATCACATTTTCCGATTACTTTTTTAATATTCATTAACATAATTTTGATATTTAGCAGCGACCATGAGCGATGAGCAACCACAAGCAGAGTCTAAGTTCTCTGCCACAAGTAGGTACAAGTAAGGTACAAATAAATATTTAACAATAAAGACGTCATAAAAGACGACAATGTTTTTAGGCGCTCGAAGAATGAAAAACAAGAAAAGGAAAATGCAAAACAAAAATCAAAACAAGCAAATAAATTATCTTATAAATAAAAAAAAATAATAAGAAACTCACATAACGAGGATGAGTCTAATGTGAATTCCGTATTGAAATTCATTTAAACATACAACATACATACATACACTGCCGGCAAAAAGTATTGGCACAGCAAATAATATATGGAACTTTTTTTTTCTACAATTTTTCCGCCAATGTTTTATAAAAATATGGTTAATTCTACAACAAAAAACATTAAAATATAATTCCTAGACTTTGTGCAAAACTCACGAAAATTCAGCTAGTTTTTATGCAAACTTTCAACTATTTAATCAGATTTTTTAGAATTTTCTTGAATATGCAGATTTGTAGCCCAATCAATTTTATTATGAAGTGCAAGTCCTAAGTAGCTAGGAATTATCGTTGATTTTTGGCAGATTTTGAAATACTTTGGAAAAAATGCAAAACACCTTCAACAAAAAAAAAATCTCAAAATGCAAAACACCTTCAACAAAAAAAAAAATCTCAAAAATTAATCAATAACTCAGAACTTGTAGTTTTNTCTCAAAATGCAAAACCCCTTCAACAAAAAAAAAAATCTCAAAAATTAATCAATAACTCAGAACTTGTAGTTTTTTTACTAGAACAGCAGAAGAAACCTGCCTACTCAAAAAGATTCTAAAAAATCTGATTAAAAAGTTGAAAATTATATTTTGAAAAGTTGAAAGTTCAGGAATTATATTTTCATGCTTTTTGTTGTAGACTGAACCATATTTTTATAAAAAAATGGCGGAAAAAATATTAGAAAAAAAATTTAAAAATGTATTGTGAAAAATTTTTTGTCTTTAGTGTATGTATGTATGTACATATATATATTAGGGTGGTCTAAATAAAAGTAAAGTCGGAATTTTAATGCTCTCGCCCCTAGGACTATTCTATGTCGAAAAATTATCCCCCAAAGTTTGGCATGTGTTTTATAGGGGGAAAATAAACTCCTAGAAATGATTAAGAGTTTTCCGATCGAAAAATAATGCTTTTCGAGAATTATATATCTACCATTTCCTCGAAAAAATTTTTTTTCCATACATCGAAAATTTTGAGCACTTTGAGCGACATCTAAATATTTTTATGATTTCGAAATAAAAAACAACAGGGGTATATCTTTTCGATATAGAACAATCCTAGGCGGTGGGAGCATTAGTTAATTATAATAATTATTAATTCAGACTTTACTTTTTCACATGCGTGTTGTTGTGCGAAGTTATGCGAAGTATGCATAATCAGACCATAAGACTGCAATACCTCAGCTCTTCCACAGTCGATGTCCTTAAGGTTAGGAATTTATCTACCAAGAAACATTTAGCATTTACAAGGGAAACTAATAACATCTTAGGCCGGCAGGGTTTGGAACCATCATAGGGATACAAAAAATCTTCTAGGTCGCGGTGACCCTTTCTGTTACACGAAAAACATTTACAATTAGGGGATTCACAAGACGTGTTAACCGTCGTAAAATCTTAAGCTTAACACTTGTTTATGTAAAATAGCGGTTAAAATGGTTGGGGGGTTGGCTAATTATATATTCTTTATCAGTTGAAAAGAATTTCGGTTTAGTTAGAAATCCCCTAAAACCATTTTAATTAAAAAAGATGTTAACCTTAAGATTTTACGACGGTTAACACGTCTTGTGAATCCCCTAATTATATTACAGATATTTCAGTTTGACTCGTACGAATATCAGTTTTATAAATTTAGATTTTTTGTTGAGAAAACTGGTAACTCGTGAAATTCAAATACTCCGGTGCAATGAAAATTTAGATACCTTTTTTTCATGGAACGCTTGAATAGGCGTTTACAGCCTTTTGCTACTTCAAAAATAATATTCCATGAATATCCATCATTTGTAATTTATCAGCTCGTTTCATTCCCCCTTGGCAATGGAGAAAAAAACTACTGCCGCCCTTTGCATCAAATTTCTTTCAAAACTTCCTATGAAATGTGTCAATGTCTTCGTCGTTTGTTAAGCAAATTTCGAGGGGATCTTGTGGTATTTATAGCAATCAAAGGGCGCTTATCACGCGCGATATGGGTGAGCGTGTGTAGTAAGTTGGGGTAGGTATGAAGAGAAAAAGTTTTTACAACTCACAAGTTAAATAAACCGACGAGGGCAAGTAAATTGAAAATCTGTATGTATGAGAATGTGTATGAACATATAAGTATTTGCCCACGTACGCTCTACAATGCCTTGAGGATATTGAAAACTGTAATTTTTTTTTACATATTTAATGACTTTCTATTATGCAAAGAAAATGCGCGTACACGTGGAAATCTTTTTAAACAAAAAAATTTCCTGAATTAGTATCTATGATGGAGGACATCTGGAAAAATTGCTTCATTATTGTCATCTATAAATAATGAAAATTAATATAAAATATACGAGTATGAAGTGGAGCGCAAAAGTGGATTTCTTTTATCAGAGTAATATTCCTTCGCATCAAACAAAGTTCGCAACTCGGTCTAAAATTATTTCTTAGCGTTGCCTAATGAAAAAAAAATATTACGGGTATACGAATATACCTGGCAACATTCATATACGAAAGTCCAAAACGTAGGTATGATGACAAAAAAAAATTAAAAAAAAACTACAACAAATAGCAAAAGCAGAAACGATTCAAAAAAACGTTCAACTTACTTACTTACTTAACCCCTTTATTTTCTATACTTATTTATTATTATTTTATATAAAAAAAAACATTTTGGCCGAGTCAGGTTCTACCGAGATTTGAACTCGGATCGCTGGATTCAAAGTCCAGAGTGCTAACCATTACACCATAGAACCGGATGAGAGCTCCGCGGTTAAAGAGAGAGCAGAGACCGTCATCGACGTGCATACATACATACATAAGTACATACACTTCAGTGAGAGTGTGATAATTCGCATGGAAGAATGTTTCGAAAGCTACGACATCCCTGCAAAAATCGTTGGACCATGTAGTCTATTTGTGGTAAATTGGAGTACTTACAAAAGTGTTCCTCTGTCATGCTGTAACGGACCAACTCGTGCCTCTGCGCCAACTTATTGCTTGTTATCCGATCAGTGCTCGTGTTTTAACGAAATATGATTGAAGTTGTCTGGCTGTAGCTGAACGTGTAGAGACGCTCGCTGTTAGTTCTTAGCTCCCAACATGTTCGGGCTCGAATGCCGTCAGAGGCAACATGTCATTTTTTATACCCGAGCGCACTTGTGCACAAGGGTATATTAATTTTGTTCACATAACGGCTGTTTGTAACAGCCAAAACGAATCGAGATAGATATAGACAAATGTATACATAAATGATCAGGATGAAAAAATAAATCGATTAAGCCATGTCTGTCTGTCCGTCCGTCTGTCCGTCTGTCCGTCTGTCCGTGTACACGATAACTCGAGCAAAAATTGAGATATCTCAACGAAATTTGGTATGTAGGTTTCCCTTAATCCAAGGTAGGTTGGTATTGAAAATGGGCGAAATCGGACTTTAACCACGCCCACTTCCCATATAACGGTAATTTCCAGAAATACGAAAACTGCGATATTTTAGTAACTACTGAAGATAATTCACTCAAAATTGATATTTACAATAATTTTTAGACGAAAAATAAGAATATTATAAATTTTTGGAAAATGGGCGTAGCCACGCCCACTTATGGTTACATGTGTATATCTTGGTAACCGCTGCACCAATTTCTTCCAAACTTGGCACAGTTGTTGGCCTTGGTACAGCATACAAAACCGCCGAAAATTTTTAAAATCGGACAATAACCACGCCCACATCCCATATAACGGTAATTTAGAGAAATACAAAATCTTCGATAAATCGGTAAAGATTGAAGCTAATTTATTCAAAATTGATGCTTGCAACAATTCTTTACCAAGAAATACGTTTATGGTAAAATTTTGGAAAATGGGCGTGGCACCGCCCACTTATGATCACATATAAGTATATCGGTAACCGTTCTACCAATTTGTACCAAACTCGGTATGGTTATTGTACTTGCCACGTGTAAGCAAAACGTTGAAAATTATTGAAATCGGACTAAAATAACGGCCGATTCTCATATAACGGTAAATTTAAGAAATGCTTGAAACTTCAATATTTCGAAATTGAAGGACGCTAATTTACTCAAAATTGATACACCTCGGCTTACCATCTAGCGGAAGGTTTCGGAAGGGTGAAAAAACATATATTTAATACTTGCGCCGGGTATTTAATGTTCGGCTCCGCCCGAACTTAGACTTTCTTACTTGTTAATTTTTGTCTTGGTTTTTATTAATTTCGAAAAAGCATTTGAGAAGTGAAGAACAAAAGCGTGTACAAACGAAAAAATATAACAATGCCATTGTTAATATGTTGGAGTAGTTGGTCCTGGTGGAGTACATGGTCCTGCCCTAGGACATCGCAATGTTAATTGGACCATATTTTTTATATGAATTGTGGTTAATTTTGGAGTACTCCTTGGTCCTTAGGGAGTACTCTTTACACGCATGCATGGAGTACTCTCGATTTTTGCAGGGATAGCTGCTCTGTAGTAGAGGTATACGCCGCCGAGCCACGCCGCCGCCGCCGCCGCCGCCGTTTTTTGTCATTCCTCACGCGCCGCCGCCGAGTTACGAAAATATCGGCGCGGCGGCGGCGGTGGCGGCGTTCGGAGCCTAAGGAATTTTGTACAAAATTTCCATGATGTATGTACTTTGAATACATCGTTTGAAGGAACTAAATACTACTTGTATAAAAACATAATTTTACGAAATGAAAATTACATTTTCAAATTAGTTTTTTGGCATAATTTGGGCCACTGGACAAGAATATAATCTCCTTTATTTTTCCAAAAAAAGCGTAACTCAGAAAAAACATAGGTAACATATTTTTCGACGAAAGCCTTTATTACAGTTAAATTGGGGTCGAATAATGGTAATCTAACGATTTTTTTCCGCAGTAGACAATTATTTTCAATACTACAACAATACTACTTTTTTATACACCTACTACAATAACAAGAAAGTTATAACACATCAAAAACTTTAACGCTAATATCTCAGAAAGCAGTTTTAATAGAAGCGGCCTCTATGCCTCAATCATTGCAGATAAAACAAAGATAATATTTTAATATTTTAAACAAACACATTTTTTGCTAATACTTACATTCGTAAGTTATTTTATTCTGGGGTCCCACATACGTATACAAGTACTAGGTGGCTGTGTGAAAATTACGTTATGGTAAACATTAGTATTATTTTTTATTACATTCGGTTCTCCTTAGAAAAATTTGGCGCTTCATATTTTAGTGCAAATTTTAACCAGCTATAAGCCATTTTTTCCAACAGTGGGTCAAAAAGGCCCGTTCTGGTCCGAATTGATGGGTTAAACTTTTGGAAAAAAGTAGACCAACCTTGTTTTCAATATGTAATCCGCAAAAAATCGTAAGAACTCCGTAATTTAACATAACGGTTGATAAGATTATTGCGAAAATTTATTTAGGGCCCCCAATAACTATACTTTAAAAATTTTTTTATTTCCTTAAATTTAAATAGTACATACGGATCTGTAGAGAACATACAGATCCGTGTATGTATGTNTAGGGCCCCCAATAACTATACTTTAAAAATTTTTTTATTTCCTTAAATTTAAATAGTACATACGGATCTGTAGAGAACATACAGATCCGTGTATGTATGTATGTATAGCATTTTCAGTTTAAATGAAACTTTTTTCAAATTAAATGAAACCTTTTTCAGGTTAAGCGAAACCTTTTTCAAATTAAATGAAACCTTTTTCATGTTAAGCGAAACCTTTTTCAAATTAAATGAGACCTTTTTCAGATTCAGTGAAACTTTATTCAAATTAAATGAAACTTTTTTCAGATTCAATGAAACTTTATTCAAACCAAATGAAACTTTTTTCAAATTAAATGAAACTTTATTCAAATTAAGTATTAAACTATTTTAAATTAAGGAACAGGAAATCAACTTAACCTATTAAGAGCCGTTTGCACCATGTCTGGCTAACACTAAAGGCTCTGTTATGCATACTTGGCATTGCTTGAGAGTTGTCACATAAGGAATCTGTTAAATGAGCTTCGCGTGTAAGCTGTTACCCAACGCACAGCA
>NW_016157322.1:370022-373381 GCF_001687245.7 Rhagoletis zephyria | reverse complement strand
GGAGGAGAAGCGCGGCCAAACACTAACATATGTGTAAGCGCCAATCTATCTATATAGATAAAGCATCGTTCACTCAAAATCGGTACGCGTTCCAGCAATTTCTGTACAGCAATTGTTGGAATGTATTAAAAAGTTGCAATGCAGATCGTTAGACAATAGATCTACCATTATGAAGTTTAAATTTCATAGTACTGGCTATTTATTTGACAGTTTTATTCGCGTTGGAAGTTGCTGCTCAAAAAATAATGTCGTTAAAAATCCGACATTTTCGAGATCAAAAATCAAATTAAAATTAAATATACCAAAAACTTATAATTATCCTCCAAATTCAAAGCTAATCATTAAAAGACATAATTTCGCACCAGCTGAAGGATAAGGCTCTTTACCTGAATTAGGGGAAAAAATGGCTTATCAGAAGAAGATCGTGCGAGAGAATTANTTATTTGACAGTTTTATTCGCGTTGGAAGTTGCTGCTCAAAAAATAATGTCGTTAAAAATCCGACATTTTCGAGATCAAAAATCAAATTAAAATTAAATATACCAAAAACTTATAATTATCCTCCAAATTCAAAGCTAATCATTAAAAGACATAATTTCGCACCAGCTGAAGGATAAGGCTCTTTACCTGAATTAGGGGAAAAAATGGCTTATCAGAAGAAGATCGTGCGAGAGAATTAGAAAACGGTTATCCACAGTTCAGCGAATGCAAGCTATGGCAAGACTTAAACCTTATCGAGTTATAATAAATAAAATTCTGTTAGATTAAATACATTTTATAACAAAAACCGCACCCCAATTACCCATTACCCCAATGTTCACACTAAATGTGGTATTTTATAATAATGACTAATAAAACATGCTTAAAACTGGACTTCGGTCAACTACCACGCTAAAAGTTTTAAGCTAAAAAGAAACAGGGCGATATCCTCTTACAACTAAATCTATAGAAGTTGACACAGTTGTCAAAGGGCTATGAAATGACAAGAGAATCGAGGCAGTCTCATTAAAACTCGATCAGACTCCACAATGGGTCATATGACCCCAGAAATATGCTGGAAGGAGCGCTTGCACAAAGTGTTATTTCATTGTATCCTTTACTTTGGACCTTTTGTAAAGTGTTGGTGGATTTTTATGAAAACTAATTATTCACAGGTAGATAGATAGATAGATTTGTTAGAGGATGTGCACTGCGACCTTAGGTCTATTGTGCCCTCGGAGCTCATCACAACACCTCGTCCAGCCCCAGTGCTCTGATGAAACCGAGCAGTTTCGAGGGCTGTAGAGAGTGAATGTCTGAAGCCTCGGGCCACAGCTTCCCCAGGTGTGTTTGCCTTCTTCTCGACACCGCGTCACATTCTAAGATGATGTGCCGCGGGGTTTCTGGGACCCTGTCGCAATAGCGGCAGGAATCGTCTGCGCTAATCCCTAAGGTATGCATATGGGCCCGCAGCCTGCAGTGACCAGTTAGCAGTCCTGTAATAAATCTTAGATTAGTCTTGTTGAGTGTAATTAGTTCTCTGGATCTTCTGGGATTATAGCTTCCTAGAAGTTCCTTCGCCTGCCTTAGTCCAGGCGTATTTTGTTCCAAAATTTTACTTTACATACTAATTTTTAACAATTTGGATAAAATATTTACTGAAATATCGTAGATTTATCTAAATAGACATTTATCTAAATTTAAACGCTTGTATACCCAAAACTATTTCTTTATTCGTCGATTATATAACACCCATGTAAAGGGAACAAAATGTTTATTCCGAAATATACAACATAGTTGGGTTCGCTTTACATTCCCGCAGATTTCTAGCAAGAGGACCGAGAGGTCCTAGAAGTCATGACTTTTGCTAATATCTCGGGAACTATTTATTTGTTAAATTAAATGGATTCATATTCTAGTTCAGCGGCCCCAAATTCATCTAAAAAGTTTAATTTTAGTGCTAAAATAGATCTAAAGTAGTGTTACTATATACTAGTTGCGCTTTTAGATTTTTCCTTAATACATTTTCTAAGTTAAGAAATACCACTTATCTGCCATTTTCTGCGGGCAGTCTTTTCACACTATATTAGCCAAATTTCTAAGCTTTCAATTGAACAAAGAATAATAACGCGATCTCTCCCGGGGATACAACAAATTCCTTAATATTCACAAAAATTAACAAAAAAATACTCGTTGCAAACCGCTATTTCATTACATTCAAATTAAACTTTTGCTTAATAAAATAATTAAAAACAATTTACCCTTAAATGCATTATTACCGTCTGTATGCGGATCCATCACTACTTTTTAAGAATATAATGCAGTAAGCGAAATATTAACTTAAACCGTTACGATCTTTCTAGAGAGCGAAAATTTATTTATAAGCAGCGTTGGAATATTCTGTTTCCGGTCAACGGTGAGCCTTCACTGTGCAAGTTAGAAAAGTGAGGGGGACTGGGAAATGTTATTTGGAATGTTCTCTATCGAAAGTGACTAATTTTTTAAGTTTTCTCCAAATTGGTTTTTGGCCGCCTAAATCGTTCAAATACCCCTATGTGCAGCGTTGTCCCTGTGGACCGACCCCGTAGAGGCTGCACGCTTCTTAGGGCTGCCGTTAGTGGAACTCGACGACAACGACTGAGATACCAACCGATCTGGGCGGGATTGTTGTAGCCGCTACAACAACAACAACCACCGTAGGGCGGAAACTTCCACAGCAGCACACACAGCCAATGGCGGCAAGGCAACACACATCCCTCACACGCCACCTAACAACACATCTCCCGAACCACATGAAGCTCCTTATTTTTAACTGTAAGGGACTTTAGAGCAAGATCGAGGAGATAACCGTCTTCATGGGAAGGCGCGGCATACTGATAGCTACGGTCCAAGGGTCGAAGTTTCACAGCAGTTAAACATTGTTGAATTGTGCCGGGTACAACGAGCACCGCCGAGATCGCGAGCGAGATAATGGTGGTGGCTTAGCGTTCATCACGCACCATACCGTGCAGTATCTTCTTATCGGCCGCAGGGATAGCATCCTAGAATGTCAGGGTATTGCTATCCGGTCAGGCGATGTCGAGCTCGTAATATTTAACGTATATATATCACCTGTCACCTGCTGCCGGCAGGATATTACCCTGAAATAGGTGTGCTCCCCTGAAATAGGTGCGCTCATCAGAGGTGAAAACCGTAAGGTAGTTGGCGACTTTAACGCGCACCACGATCTTTGGCATTCAAGCCTCTCAAACGATCGTAGGAGAACACACCTGGCTGAGCAGATAGACGACTCGACATTCTGCACAATGAACGACGACGCACCAACCAGAATTATGGCAAGCTGCTGCAGCTCGCCAGACCTAACAATAGTAAGTGCTGGTC
>NW_016157322.1:331478-369997 GCF_001687245.7 Rhagoletis zephyria | reverse complement strand
AATAGTATTATTATTAAAGTTTTAGAAAATGGGTGTGGCCCCGCCCACTTATGATAAAATGCTGTATCTCAGTATCCGCTTCACTAATCCGTACCAAACTCGGTACGAGCCTTGCTTAGGCTATAACCGCTAAAAATTTATGAAATCGGGCGATAACCATGCCAACTATCCCATATAACGGTAATTTACAGAAACGCTAAAACTGCGATAAATCAATAACAACTGAAGCTAATTCACTATAAATCGATTCTTGGAATAACTTCTTAGCATTAATTAAAATTATTATAATTTTTTGGATAATGGGCGTGGCGCCGCGCACTTTTGACCACAAATGTATATCTCGGTAACTGATTTATCAATTTGTACCAAACTCGGTGCACTTGGTATGGAAAAGCAATGCGTTGAAAATACGAAAAATCCGATATTTCAGTAATTGAGGACGCTAATTTACTCCAAGTTAATACTTACAAATTTCTCTTAACAATAAATAAGACTGTTATTATTACAAAAATGTAATTTTATTACATTGGGTGCGTTCGAGCTACGTAATAATTATCGCAATATTACAGACTTGTTGCTTTCCTGATGACATGTTGCTGATGCTCAACTTAAGCTTTTCTAAAATGTTGCAGTGATGATTAAAGAAATAGTTTTGGGTATACACCCAAAACCCATTTCTTACCTATACTGTGATACATATTTGAATTATTTAATTCCATAATTAAAGTTGAATTTGATTTTTTAAACCCTGGAAGGTTCCTTAGAGATAAAGCCTTTTCAAACCCATTTCCACTGATACCCATATTGCAGCAATTCATTTAACTAATTGAACAATTTTTTTTAACAGGTGGCAACTCTGTTAATGTTATGACCTGTATTTACGTGATTTTAAACATTTACAATTCTATACATCATAACACGTCTTTTCTAAACATTTCGAGTTGAAATTTTCATAAAAATAATTTTGGCCGCATAAATCGGTTAAATACCCCTATGTGCGCCGTTAGGCTTGTCGGGTTTTCCGGGCATGCGAAGAGATGTTTCGAGTCGTGAGGCGTCTATCCGCACGCCGGACACTCATTTGGCACATCCTCATTTAGTCTACTCAGGTATAAGTTTAACCTGCTGCAGTAGCCAGAGCGAAGTTGGGCTATTGTTGTTCTTGTCTCCCAAGGCAGATGGAGCTCCGTCGCGTAATGTCCGGTGTTTGTGTGCCTAGAACGGCATTCATAGGTCTAGAGTCTACATAACTCGAGACGGAGTTCCTGTGAATGCCGTTCAGGGCCTGTCGGTATGCTGACGGGTCCAGAGGCTGCTTAATGAACCTCTGGACTTCGTCCGTCAGTTGATATAGATGCCTCCTGACGTGCCTAGGCGAGGGCTCCTTTGCAAGCAGCTGTCTGTTTGGGTGGCTCCCAGCCAGAAACTGCTTGCAGAGCATTATGTTATGCTCCCTAATTGGGAGCATTTTCGCCTCGTCACGGAGGTGGTGTTCAGGTGACATCAGGAGGCATCCGGTCTATTGCCTTGTATGTTGCCGGCAACGTTTCTTTGTCCTTGCCCCAGGTACTGACGGCTAGCGACTTGAGCACTTTGTTCCGGTTCTGTACTTTGTTGACAATAGCGGTTGCGTGCGCAGAGAAGGAGAGCAGGCTGTCGAATGTTACTCCGAGTATTTTGGGGTTATTCACCGTCGGAATTGGTGTATCATCGACGTGAATTCCCAGTGGGAGCCTGACCTCCTTCGTCCAGGTGGTGAACAAGGTCGCAGAGGATTTCGTAGGGGAGGGGGCTAGACACTTCGCAGTGAAGTAGCGAGAAAGATCGGAGAGATACCCGTTTACTTTCGAACACAGGCCATCAATTCCATTCCCAGTCGCCATGATCGAGCAATCGTCGGCGTAAAAGACAATCGAGACTCCCTCTGGTGGTTGAGGGAGCTTTGAAATATAAAAGTTGAACGGGGAAAGGACACCACCCTGGGGAACCCCCTGTTTTATTTTCCTAAGTTTGTTCGATTTGTCTCTAAACTATATCTTCTAGTAGCGTGGAATGGCTGACAGTGTCAATAGCCCTATGGTGTTAGTAGGCGGCGTCGCAGTTCGAGATTGCGACCGAGCAGCACAGCAAGGGCCTTCATAATCCCTCGTCCAATCTCGCGTGGTACGCAGTCTTGAGCACGCCCTAAAGTGACACCAGCAAGGCAAGTGTTTCACTTGACTGATGTCACATTACGGAATATCCTGGACTTGCACACCGTGCAGATTGTCGGAGGAACTAGGAGTTGTTGGCGGTGGCGTGTGGGTGGTGGTGCACTTGTTTAAATGGTGTGGTTTGTTGTGTCAGTGGTATTGATTTCGCCGACCTAAACGGGGTTAGATCGCGGAAACAACAGTCCTTGGGCGGGTAAAACTCGAGTCATTCCGGTACGTAGAATCGGCTGTCGTGGGAAGGAGTCCCGGCAGCCGGTTGTAATGCAACTTCACATTGAAACATTGCTGGTTCTACCCGCATTTGGGTGGTAAACCACAACCACCGGCTGTCGTGGGCGACTTTGCAGTTGGTGCTTGCGACCGAGCATCACAGCAGGGGCCCTCGTAGCCCCTCGTCCAATCTCGCGTGATGCGCAGTCCTGAACATGCCCTAAAGTGGCACCAGCCAAGGCAAGTGTGGCACTTGACTGATGTCATGTTACGGAATATNTGCCGACGGTAGGTGGGCTCAGTTGCTGGTTAGTGGACCAGGTTTTGTTCACCTCGGTGTTTCGCCGGTCTTTACCCTCTGCTGGGTTCTTCAGGCTTTTGCTGGTGCTCGTCTTGTCTGCATTGGTGGGGGGCTGTAGCCCTCTCGTTTGGCCTGGTCTGCCTCTACTGGTTGAGGGGCGGTCATCGTCTCGGGCGTATTCTGCGAACAGCTCGGCTTCTTCTGGCGTTAAGTCTTTCAGGCTATCCAGCCATCTTGTTTGTTTTTTGTTTGTGTTTTTATTCTTTTTGTGGTTCTTCATCTTGTTCGTACGACCACCTTCTTGTCGAGGCAAGTTCAGTGGTCTAAGTATAATAGCGGGGATCTCATATCGTCCGCCGTGGTAGCGCCCCTTGCCACGGTAAGGCCACCGTTACTCCCTGAGGCGGCCCGGTGTCAGGAAGGCGCCGTTATAATACAGCCGGATTGTTGACCCCCCTGGCTGCAAACCCTCCAATGGGCACGGTGTCGCATTACACCCTGGATTAGGGGGGGGTGGCAGTTCTTGGTCACTGTCCATCAGCGGGTCGCACCAGGGCAGTGCAGCGCGCCCGTACCATACCCGAGAGGTGCTGATGCGTGCGTGCTGACACCTCCTGATGCGTCCCGATTGATGATTCAGCTAAGCCCCCGCACCAACGACAAGGTGCCTGCCCTAGCGAGGGACAGGTAACTTTAAATCGGTTTGAAGCCAGTGATGTGAATAAAGTTCTGGAAGTCATCAATTTACGAATATGACATATTTAAGACAAATCGAGAAATATGTGATGTGCGAGCCGTGGAAAAACATAAACTAAAGAGCAAGTAGAGCAAGTTGACAACACAAGTCTCTAGAACGGGTGTTCAGAAAATTTTTATCATTATCAAAGAAATTGTCTCTTATTTATTTATCCAAGCAAAATATGAAACTCTCGCTAACATGTATCTATGACGGAATGTTTTCTCTTTATTCTAACATATTAAATATTATTTTCTGAAAACCTATTAAAAAGATATAACCCATTTCATGCGTACCGATTTTGAGTGAACGATGCTTTAGTAGAGAGCTACAGGATAAAAAATTTTGGAATAAAACTAAACACAGGGTGTCCCTGCGGTATTCCAGAAAAACAATTTTGTTTAATAAAAATTTCAAGAAATGGTAAATTTTAATGGAATAAAAAATTTATGTAAAAATATGTAATTTTTTTTATTATTTTATTAAATAGTACGGGTTTTTAGCTTTCGAAGGAAGAAATAAAAACCTGCTCATTTTTTGCACTTTTAGAAGTAATGCGTTTTTTGCTAATGCATAAAATCATTTATTTAATTTCTGGTCAGTGCCATCAGATCTGCACGGTTCGTTCTCATTTTCAAAAATGAGGTGTTAGATTAAAAAGCTTGACCTGTAGACAATAGAGGTTTATCTTGTTTTTTTTTTTTAAGTTGCAACCTGTTAAAAATTTAAACTCAAATTTTTTAATAAGTTAAATGAATCATCAAGAGATGGGTATCAATCGAAATGTGTATGAAAAGGGTTTATTTCTTAACTACATGTGGAGGGTTGCCACCTGTTTAAAAATCAAATTCCATTGGAACTAAAGGAATTAGGTTATTGAAATAGATAGGTATCACCATAAGGGAGTCATACGAAAGAGGTTTAAGAAGGTTTTAGCTTGCAAATATTACGAAGAGGATTGCCACCTGTTTATAAAGACAGTTTTAGTTAAACTAAAATAATAATTTTGTCAAACCATAGGTTTGCTACATCGTATTTGTTATTTTATTACAAATATATACATTGTCTATCAGTGATTTCTTCTGATTACATACCTTTTAAATAACTGAACTCTTAAATTAACTCAAATATGTTTTTACTCTTCACTTATCTCTTATGTAATATGTCCAATTTTTTCTTTTGTCTGATACCCATATTGATATACATATTTCAGTTACCTTATTCCATTAATTAAAGTGAATTTGATTTTTTAAACATATGGCAACCCTTCTATGTGTCGTTTAAAAGTAAAGCATTTTCAAAGCAATTTCAATTGATAACCATATTGTAATATCTAGTTCATTTAACTTTTTAAATAATTTTAATAAAATTTGTAAAAGGTGGCAACCCGTTTCAAAAAAAATTAAACTTTATTGCACATCTACAGGCCAAGTCCTATAATTTGACACCTCACTTTTGAAAATGGCACGAGCTATATGTACATACTAAACAGCTGCACAAGCACTACATAAATCGCTTGCAAGCCATCAGCTCTCATTTTAAGCACTGTCCCTCTCCTTCACTCCCATAGCAAAGCAACTGCTACACTCACGAAAGGTTTTGTCATACGAACGAATGCCGCACGATAGGAAAAAGAACAACAGAACAAAGCTGAAGTAGAAGCAAACTGAAGCAGAAGAAAATTGAAGTGGAACAAATGCGATGCTAAAATTTTTCAAATGGAAGTGCGCGCATCACTCAGTGGAAGTAGCGGCGACAGCTAAGCAACGAAAATTCATGAGACTTCTTGCTTTACCTACCCTGCAGGGAAAGCTACTAGTTGTGAACTAGAATTCTACCGGTTTGCGTTTCAGCCGAACTAGTTCACGTTCTATCCTTTTTCAATGTTAGCGACTGGTATTTTTAACATTGCGATGTCCTACGAGATGTCAATTGTCAGGCTATGCATCAGCATCTACTAGTATAAATACTAGTAGCATCATACCAGTTGATGAGATAGTCTGCCAGTTCATGCCCCGTGAAAAGCATAAGAGTGCCTTTTTGCTCGCGACGCTCCAGCAGTCACAATGGCCGACAGAGCAGAGCACTCGCATGGTTAGCCTGAGGTCCCAGGTTCAAATCCTGGCGCAGGGAAACTTTTTTTATTTTCTATTTTTTATTTTATTTTTATTTTTTATAAATTTATTTTTTTGTTTATGCTGTTTATTGTAATTTTTAAATTTAATAAAAAAAATATTTTTGTTTAATTTCTTTGTTTTTATATTTCTTCCTAAATGTTTTTTTGCAATGCAATTAGATTTTCAAATTTGTTATTTATTTATAAATTGGATAAATTCTTTTTACTTACATTTATTTAACTTTAAAAATCTTAACCATCTCCAAGCATCCTCGAACCTGCGATTTCAGAACCAGAACCAGTAGTCTTCACGTGACGCCACAGCCGACATTTGTAAGAAAAGCAATTAATTGCGTTTTATTTTTGGCTTTGGCAATTCAAAGGCAGATGTCGCTGATCGCCTAAGTTCTTCGAAATTGTCGAACTGGTAGGGATAAGTGCATACCCAAATGTGTATGCATACCCTGCAGGGAGTGACGTTAGCTTATACCTAACTTTAGTCTGTTTACGCGAACACTAGTGCTAACTATTAACTTTGTATTTTGTTGGAAAAAAGCTAACTACTTTTGTGGGACGATGGCCGCAAAAAAGTCAGACCTGGATACCTCTGCATTACATGTCAACTAACTTGTAACTGACTACTTTTGGACATAAAATATCAATAAGAAAAACAAAATATTTTTTTGTTTTTTTACTTTTTTATTTACTTATTTATTTACTTTATTTTATTACATTTCATATTTGTTTACATATTCTGCTCTGGGTGGCCCCATATTCGAACACCGTCAGACATAACTTCAAAATGATAGTATAAAATTTCGATCTTCCTTTTATTTGTCCTGAATATGAAAAAGAATCTGCGAAGTTCAGAAAAAAAGTGTATTGAAAGTAATTTTTGTATGAGGATATTTAATAGAAACTTGTAAAGAAAACCAACTCCCGATTGCGTCTGCATGACTCCTGCACGACTTTACAATTCACTTTAAGTTGGTTTTGTCATAGCTAATTAAAAGTGAGGTATTAATCGAAATCTCGCCAAAAAGCTAACTATAAGTTGGTTAGTTTTAACAATTGATAATTTTTCACTGCAGGGTATGGATGTATGTATGTACATACATATGGGACCGCGCACTTCCTATACAAAAGTGTTTTACAAAAACAAAAGTGCAGAAGTGTTATGGCCTGCTTACCTAAATGAAGTGTGATATGTTTCCTGTTTTACTACGCTTTTTTTTGTCTGGTTTTTGGCTTAGCATCTGCGATTTTTCCTGCTCCTACATACATATATGTACATATATTATGTATCTATGTATGTATTTACAAAAAAAATACACAGTTTCAAGATATGCATTTTTATTAATTATGGTCTTGACGATGACTGCGAACTGCGTGGCTTGCGCTAACAATTGGTAATGAGTTGCTATACATACATGCAAATGTTCTAGTGCACTCGGTTGTCTTGCTATGATTTGCCGCTATTTTACTTCAACCCTTCTTTTTGGTTTTACAATTTGCTTCACCGCATAACTCAAGCGCCATCGTCGCTGTAGCAAATTCTATTTCGAATGTTGAAGTGTTTGTATTGTTGCGCAGCTTGCTATAGAATATTTTGTGTTGCTGTTAACGCTACCTGTAGCACGCCGCTTGGAGGTACTGCATAGTAGTAAAGTGTGCCTTTTAGAAGGTTTTGCGCAGCTCTTTAGTACATACCTATGTAAATGCCAGAGGAACCCAAATTTTCAACTTCAAACAGCATTTACAGTGAAAGTATAAAAGCTATCCAAAAACAAAGTGCATTTTTAAATTTAGCGTCCTCAATTTTACTAACAAGCGAATTTTCATTTAAATCCGTCCATAATTCTATTTTTGCCCACATTTCATATGGAAGGGAAGCACTGCGCGGCGTGTGGGATGTGGTGCGGTTGTGTCGGAGGCAGCTCGGTTTGAGCAGCAAGGGGCCACGTATAAGGTGGTTCACTGCCTGTGAGTCGTAATGCCTGAGCAAATTCGGAGGTGGCTCCACCCATGATGAGTTGCACCTAACGGAGGTGGAGTTGTGGTGTAGTTGTCTCTGGCACACGCAGTAGGTATAGGTTTCTGGTCCACGGTTTGACTTAATGCCAGCCCTGAGTAAAAGTATGCGAAGAAGGTGTAGCGCTATGGACGTACGACTTTTAAAGGATTTCGCCGACTTAAACGGGGCTAAATAGCCGAAACAACAGCCCTTGGTCGGGTAAAACCCGAGGCATTCCGGTACGTAGAACTGGCTGTCGTGGGAACGAGTCCCGGCACCCGGTTGCAATGCAACTCCACGTTGAACCATTGCTGGTTCTATCCGTATTTGGGTGGTAAACCACAACCACCACGTTACTCCCCAAAAGGCCGCACCATGAACTGACCGGAGTAATGCCCACCAGACAGACTTGCTCGACCAGCTAGACTCGCCCGACTTGCACAATTTGCACCTGCAAGACTTGCCAAACTCGTTCACAAGCACACATGATGTGTCCCAACTGGAGACATTTTCACCGTTTCACCATTTTACTCCAACATTTCACCATTATACGCCATTTCACTAATTTTTCTTCCTTTCATTCAACTTTCTTACCCCCATTGCTCATCTAGCTACATTGGGACAACTAAGAGGTTCATAAAGCAACCTCTGGACCCGACAGCATACCGACAGCCCATAAACGGCATTCACAGGGAGTCGACTTAGATCTACACTGACTCTCGACCTGTGAATGCCGTTTTGGGAACAAAACCACATGACGTGGACGAGACAGAGCTTCGTCTGCCTCGGGAGACTCGAACCACAATAGCACAACTTCGCTCGGGCTACTGCAGCAGGTTAAACTCGTACTTGAGCATATTCGATGCAGATGTGCCCAACGAGTGCCCGGCATCGGAGAGACACCGCACGACTCGAGACATCTCTTCGCATGCAAGGAAAAAAGCAAAAGGAAAAATGAGAATACACCAAACTTACTGCTTGCAGCAACAGCAAATTATTCTAGACTGCTTGCTTCGGCTGACTGTTTAAGCGAAAACAAACTGCGCTGTAAGCAAAAGCAAATGATTTCATGTCTCCTTTCGCTGTCGCTGATTTTGGTTCTTAAGTTAACAGCTAAGCAATTGCGAATGCATCCATCCGAACTCCACTTCGGTTAGGTGCTACTCTTGCAACGGATGAAGTCCCCTAAGAACCTGTTCTGGCCTTAGGTCTCACAGGGAGTGGACCACAAGCGTTGTGGCCCCCTGTTGCTCAAACCAAGCGGCACCATCAAAGCATACGAAACTCCTACAACTGGACTGCAACGGACTCCAGAGCAAGATTGAAGAGATAGCAGTCTCAGGATTGTTTGCAGATGCAGCAGCTCGCCAGACCTAACAATTGTTAGCGCTGGTCTGATAAATAGCATAACATCATTTCGATCAATAAGCCCCCCGACTTCACTCCCGCGGCCCACCGAACCTATATCAACTTTAAAAAAAGCTGATTGGAACGGTGTCGCGGAAGTTACCGAGAGCAGCTTCGCCGCCAGTCCCACCCCAAAGACATACACGCTGGCGAACGCCAGTTCCGCAGGGTACTCACTGCCGCAGCGACTTGCCTTATACCATCAGGACGCATCGCGGAAGTACATTCGGCTGCGCCTGGTAGACTAATGTGTGCAAAAACAAAAGATTTAACAAACCAAACAACGAGACGAAATGGACATACAAATATAAACAAATGAAAGAACAGTAATTGTAAACAAAATATCATACAAACAAGGCATCGGACGGCAAACAGTACGAGGTAAATATATATGCAAATCATTCAGCATTGTAATGTTGTCACAGACGAAGTTTGGACACAGAACGAATAATAGATACCAACATTACGCGTATTTGTTGTGCCTTAGTATTATGTTGCGGTAGACGTGTGCACAGTTTTCGGTCTCTGTTTTGAAACTCATACTTTTATCATTAGGGATATTCACAATGTGGAGCATAAAAAGCGTTTGTGATAATTTTTCTCGTCCTCTAAGACACTCACATTATCAAAATCGGGGTAATGTCCCGTGTCCTTACAGGGGGATGACAAGGCCGTCTTGTTGTTCGAGTAAGTACTCCTTAATTTTACGTTCGACTTGTGAACGGAAATCCCTGTCTTAAGTTTTGATTTGGTTGTCCCCACATATATATACACGTGGGACCCGTCGCCATTACTTCCTGTTTACCACGTCAGATCTCTCATGCTTAGGAATTTTGTCTTTCGTGTATTGTCGTACGCAAATGCTAATTGAACGTTCTCTTTATCATAGAGATTGGAAAATTTGATTCTCTCTGATTACTGGGACATAAGTTTGAATCATCTTTTTTGTTTTCTTCGTTCGGACGAACNTCTAAAGTTTTTTGTGAAAAAAGAGCACAAGGCAACCCAGGCTTGCAACAGAAATATATGCCCGTTCCATTATTTCTTGAGGAAAGAGTGAGGCAACAGGCTGTGAGGTATCAAAAATTTCAAAATTCCTTGGACACACACGCGAAATAATGGCAATTTTTTCTTGACCGTTTTCTTGAGAGCTGCATACAGGGCTTAAGCTTTTTAATCAATTTCCCCAGAAAATCGTTGTCCTCACCACACATGACTAATGCATTCTTCCAAAGTGAAGAACTGCTGACCTGCTGACTAACACACTGAAGACAAGTATCAAAAATACCCAGCATGCTAAGTACGAAAAATTAAGACAAAAACAACAACTACTTTTAAACATTAGGGTGATACCAGAATGGATCCACAACACAACTTCTTTCTCTTGGTCCTAAATAGGCCTTACCCATCGACAATAAAAAATTTTCACTATTTAAAGTCATCGCAGACGGGGAGAACTACATACAAACTATTAAAGACAAAGAGAAACCAGATATGGAAAGAAGCAACTTGACGACACTTCTACGTGACCACCTCAACAAGACGACAACTTCAGTTAGAGATAAATTTATTTGTGATACCCTACTTTCCGCAAAAATGTTCTTAAAAATTCATAAAGAGTTTTTGATCCTTAATGAGGACAAGGGCAATGTAACTGTGTTGATATAAATCAGAATATGACATAAAAATGCAGACTGTCGTCAACAATATTTCCGCATACAAAGTATTGAGGCATGATCCTACTAATATACTCCAGGACAAGAACAACGAAATAGTTGAGAAAATGTGCGGTAATAAAATCATTGATTTAAAAGAAAAGAATGCGATTTTGTGTAAAACCGCCAATCCACCACGAATTTAAGGCTTACCAAAGATTCATAAAGAAGGAAATCCACTAGGCCTATTTGTTCGTCCGTCAATTCCCCGTCTTACAATTTATGTAAATACGTCCTCAAAAACCTGAAAAAGGTAACCATGTTCTCCGTATATAATGTCAAAGACGTGATCGAATTCAAGAA
The DNA here is from genome assembly GCF_001687245.7 of Rhagoletis zephyria. Taxonomy (NCBI): domain Eukaryota; kingdom Metazoa; phylum Arthropoda; class Insecta; order Diptera; family Tephritidae; genus Rhagoletis; species Rhagoletis zephyria. The sequence continues at coordinate 358,982 of NW_016157322.1, read as the reverse complement.
CAGGATCAAGGATACAAATGTTGTGTCATTGCTCCCGAGTATTCCAGTGGATTTGGCCCTTGAGATCATAGCTTCAAAGTGGGAAGATATAAAAAAGTACACATATATGTCTAAAGAACTTTTTTTGACTGTGGTAAAATTCTGTATAAAAGAAACCGCTATTTTAAATATTATGATAAAATATTTGAGCAGCGTTCAGGAATGCCCATGTGATCTCCAGCATCTCCAGTTATAGCGGACATCATAATGGACACTCAAAAAATTCGAACATGAGTCGGTCAATGAGCCACGAGTTCTTACGAAGTACGTTGACGATTTATTCGCCATAGTTAGAACCGAGGATACAAACGACATGCATAAAATATTACGGTTACAGCAAATCAATAAAATTTACAATAGAAGTAGAAAAATATGAAAAAATACCTTTTCTGAACACCCTAGTGTTAAGGAGAAACAACAAAATTACTATAGACTAAGTGCAAAAATAATAATAGTAATAATAATAATCCCAACGGTTTTTACTCTCCATTCCCGCCCATCGTGCACGAGGGGCGCAGTCCGCATGACGTACGGAACCAATATTTTCAATGTTTTGCGCCGAGTCACGATAGGCAGGAGTTTGTTAAGTGTCGAGATCTAACACTGTTCAGCTACAGAACTAAATTCATCAGCTGATTTTATGTCTTTATGTTAATGATTCGTTTATTTAGAGGATAGTATCGCTTTCTTAATGCTGAAAAGCGAATCAGATATATCAAATGTGCTAGAATGAGAGTTAAAATCCTGGCATAAGCAACGGAGTGGCTCGTGTAGCTCAAAATTAGTTTTAAAAGTTTTCAAAAATAGTGGATAAAAGTGTCTTGATACACGGGAGGGAACATTAAGGCTAACTTCAACCAGAAGAAGCGGACTTGAAACTGAGCCTGTCAGTAATTTAACCATAAAAATTGTACCAAGCAATTCCCTGCGACTAACAAGTGTAGGAAGATTAATATGTCGTATAAGGCGGAAGGTTATATTGAGAATCCCAACGGAAATTTCTTAAAGCAAAAAGTAGGAATTGTTTTTGAATTGATTCTATCTTGTCTGAGTAAATTTGATACCTTGGATTCCAAACCACCGAACCGTATTCCAGAATCGGTCTAACTAATGTTGTAAACAGAGTTTTAGTGAAGCCACTAAATTCTTTTGACCATCGTTTCACAAATGCAAGTACACCTTTAGCCTTGTTGACTGTCACATTACTGTGAAGATTAAAATTAAGTTTCGGATCCATTGTGATACCAAGGTCCACAAAATTGTATACCTGTTCCAAATTATGGTTATCTATTGTATAAGAAAGTGGCTGAACAGCTCTTCGCGAGAAGCACATTACTTCATTTTTCAAGATTTAGCGGCATACGATTTACATAGCACCAGTTAGCCATGCTGTTTAAGTCTGCTTATAGCAAATGCTTTTCTTTGATTGATACGTACGATTTATAAAGTTTCACACCATCTGCGTACATTAAAATTTTTTAAAATTTCATATCTGTAGAAATATAGTTTATAAAAAGCTATAACAGAATCGGAACCTTGCGGGACTCCTGAAGTAACATCATTGACGTCCGAAATAGTATTTTTAAACATAACCCTTTGTGATCTACCATAGAGGTATGAAGAGATCCAACGTAGAAAATTAGGTTGAAGACCAAGAAGATCAACTTTATAGATGAGCAACGAGTGACATACTTTGTCAAATGCTTTACTGAAGTCGGTATATATAACACCCACATTTTTGTTTTCACTAAATACTTTTTAGATATAGGTTGTGAACTCAAGTAAATTTGTTGAAGTTGATTTGCCTTTGCAAAACCCATGTTGACAGTATGAAATCGTAGAGGAGATAGAATGCGTCAACTTATTTGTAATAATTGCTTCAAATAATTTAGGAATTGCAGAGAGCTTAGCTATGCCCCGATAGTTTTCCACCGAGGACCTGCTACCGCTTTTATGTAGCGGGGTTATGAACGATTCCTTCCATACTTGTAAACACTGCCAATAATTTCGTGAGACGAGTTCACTGTGTGTAAAAGAATGAAAAACAAAATACATCATAAGAAAAATATTTGCATTATTAAAAAAAAACCTTGGAGGACAATGATTTTCCGGCGAAATTAATTAAAAAGCTCATTCGCAACTACTAAGTTCGTCCGAACGAAGAAAACAAAAATAATGATTTAATTGAGAAAATTTACAAAACAGTAACTTATGTGCTAGGGTTATGAGAGCAGGGTTGTACATTAACGTTAATTTTATCAATAAACGAGAATACAAAATCTTTGTGGTTTTTTACATCGATAATGTTAACATTATGTGAAAATTTCGAAACCATTTTTGAAGAACTAGGATTCGACACTTGGTTTCGCAAAATTTTCGTAGACAAACGAACGCACGCATCGCAGTGAGCAGACGTGCTTTCTTAAGCTCTGCACTTTTTACACTATATTTTTTGTGTTATATTTAAGCAATAATCTGCATTCATCTGATTTGTATTGCCGCGTGTTATTGCCTGTGTTATTGTGTGTTTGCTTCAAAAGCTGTGTTCAGAAAAACGCTTGAAATAGTAAGCTGCTTCCCTGCCTTTGTACCTGGTGAGTGATGTCCCCCCCCCCTTCCTCGGTATCTCTTAACCGCCACCCAAGTAAAGGCTCCCCTCACGCGGCTAACAAAACCGCGAAGTTAGATGAGAGCATCGTTCTATCTACGGTACTTTCAACGCTAAGAGACTTAGAAGACAAAGTGCAGAGTCAAACTGAAAAGCTGCAATCGATATTTGATGGTCTCTCATCCAGACTGGCGGACATCGAGAATAAGCTGACAAAGCGAATAGACGAAGAAATAGCGCTATTGACAACAAAAACGGCAGAGTCTGCCGCTCAAATTGTATCGCTGGAAATAAGTGTAAGTTCTCTTGAAAATAAACTGAGCTTGCTGGGCAAGCAACTAGAGAGTCAGCAAGAGAAGGGAAATCTTGTTTTTAGCGCGGACGCTGTTATTTTTGGTTTGCCGCATATTGAAGGCGAAAATCTCAAGAGCGTGTCCAACCAGATTTGCCAGTCGATCGATTTTTTAGCGCCTCAAATAAGAGAAATTTTCCGGACTAAGTCGCGCTCAAACCAAAGCGAAAGTGGAGCGGTCATAGTGAAATTCCACTCACCAATAGATCGAAACCGCACCTTAAGCGCATTCAGAGATTACCGGAAGAGTGCGAAGCAGCAAATTTCTCTTAGCGCCATCGGATTTGAGGGGCGGTTTGCAATTTATGAAAGCCTCACAGTTAACAACAGAAAACTTCTGCAAGAGGCGATTAAGTTGAGACGCGCTGGTAAGCTGACATCTGTTCTTACTCTGCGGGGCGCTGTTTATATAAGAAAGGTGAAAGAGCTTGCAGCGAAGAAAATTGAAAATCAGCCTGAACTTCAGAGTTTCTGCGATGCCTGTTCTGATCTCTAGCTTTAGTGTACTCATTTTCATGTTGTGTTCTGAATTGTTTGTCTATAATATATTGATGGTCTCTTTAGTTTCGGTAAAGTACAATTCTCTTTTCATTAATATCTTTAACTTGCTTTTGTTTGGTTGCCTGCATGTTATGTGTTTTAATTTATGGCTGTTAAAAGTAATTTGATTGTTGTAGTCTAGCGATGTTAAATGTTTTATGTAGACGTTATGATGGACTGAACGTTGTGCATTTCAATGCACGGAACCTTAACTCTGTTAAAATTGATGTTGTTAGATATGTTTTTGAATGTTCATCCATTGATGTGATTTGTGTTTCTGAAACTTGGTTTCTTAATGATGTAAGTGACGTGAGCTATAGTTTGAGAAATTATAATCTAATCCGAAATGACCGGTTAGGGAAAAGGGGTGGAGGTGTGGCTATATATTACAAGAGCCATTTAAACGCTAGGCTTGTATGTAAATCTAAAGGAAGTGGCGTTATATACCTTTTTGTTGAATTGTTCAACCAATCTGCAAAAGTTTTAGTTTCCTGTGTATACAACCCACATAGGTCTAATTGTCTGTCATCTTTTTTCGAAGCTCTGTCGTTTTCGGTCGTAGATTACATGAATATAATAATATGTGGGGATTTCAACATTAATCTGCTTTCTCGTGATTCATCTAATCTTACTGATGCTATAGCCGGAGTTGGTCTCTCTCTCGTTAATACGACGGTACCTACTCGGTTTGAGAATAACTCTAACCCTAGCCTGCTTGACTATTTCATTGTTTCTGACCCAACTATAGTTTTAAATTTTGACCAGTTATCCTTCATTTCAGACCATGATCTTATATTAGGGGTATTCTCCAAATCTTATAAAGCCATTGCACGTAGCACGGATTGCATGGATTGCATAACTTGCAAACACACGACAACAAAATACATGGGAAACAACATTTCCTATCGCGGCAAAATATGCAACGTCGAAGGCCATATATATATTTTGCAAAATAGCATAGCAAGATAAAAGCGACCCTGTGCTAGTTGTTTTGTTGTTGGAATTGCTACATATTTCTCTCATTCCTCTCATCTCGCTCACTCCACTTTTTTGCTGTCTCTTGTTATTGTATTTGATACATAATTTCACTGCTTGCTACCCATGTATGCTACCACTTTGCAATGGGGTGCTCTCGTGCTCTTCGAAATTTGGAATAGTATTTTTGCATTTCGTTCAATCCGTGCATCGTGCAAGACTTCGAGAATACCCCTATTTTGTGCTGTTGATATTGATTTCGAACGTCCTAGGAGCGGTAATACTTTTATGTTTGGGGACTATAAACGATTGAATACTGACTCTCTGTTTTCACATCTCTCATGTATAGACTGGAGTGATTGTTGGCGTCTTGTTACTGTTAATGACAAGCTAAGCTTCCTTAATGGTCATTTTTTAAATGCTTTTAATTTGTATGTTCCTGTCCGTGAAAGTAAAAACATGTCGATGTCTTATCCATGGTTTAATGAAAAGGTTCAAACAGCCACAAAAGCCAGAAATAAATTGTACACGACATGGAAAAGAAATCCCACTGAACGGAATTGGTTATTATTTAAAAACGCAAGAAATAGGGCTACATATATAATCCGAATGGAAAAGCGAAAGTTTTTTACCTCAAAATTAGTCCCCTCCCTCCCATCATTTGTCTTGTGGCGTAATATTAAAAGTCTTCGTGTACGTGCGCGTAGTGTATCTGATTGTAAATTAAACGTTGATGTCTTAAATAGCACTTTTATAAATTTCCTTCTGTTGTCCCTCAAAATCAATTTGTTCCTCTAACCGCTGCTAAATTCGCAGGTCCCTTGTTTAATTTTGTCCCAGTCTCTGAATGTGATATCATAAGATGTGTTCTGAATATTAAGTCAAATGCAATTGGAGAAGACGGCCTTCCTATTAAATTTATTAAGATTGTCTTGCCTTATATTATATTATATTAGTACTCTTACGCATGTTATTAACCATTGAATTACAACTTCTTGTTTCCCAGACGTGTGGAAAATTGCGTGTGTGCCACCGGTCGTAAAGAAATCATCTGCTAGTGAACCTAGTGATTTTCGGCCCATTAGCATTTTGCCAGCAATTTCTAAGGCCTTTGAGTCATTATTAGCTGAGCAAATTAGAGTGCATATTCATAAATATAATCTTATTTCTCCTCTTCAATCGGGATTTGGGGCAAAACATAGTTGCTCAACGGCCATGCTCAAAGTTCTTGACGATATTTGGTTGCTGTTTGACAAGATCCAGCTATCTTTGCTTTGTCTGCTGGATTTTTCAAAAGCGTTTGACTCGGTAAACTATTCAATATTATGTCATAAGCTTAAATGCTATTATGGGTTTGATGAAAACTCATTAAAGCTTCTGAAGAACTATCTTACAGACAGACATCAATGCGTTAGGGTTAGTACGAATACCTCGAAACCTGAAAAGCTTACGTCAGGAGTTCCCCAAGGGTCAATTCTAGGGCCTCTCTTATTTAGCTTATTTATCAATGACATTTTTCGTGTATGCCAGTTTGCAAGAATGCATGCTTATGCGGATGACATCCAGCTATATCTTTCAAATAATTTTGAAAATCAAGATTTGATAATTCATCAACTTAGCCATGATCTATCTGCCATTGAGCAGTGGTCTAAGAGAAATGGTCTTTGCCTTAACTCTGGAAAGTCTTTTGTTTTACCAATCGCCAAAAAAAGCTTGACATTACAACAATATCCCAGATAGTTCTTGGAAATAAACCTTTAGAATATGTAAATAAAATAACAAACCTGGAATTTGTCATTAATTCGAGCTTAAGTTGCAAGGATCATATAAATTCTGTTGTTTCCAAAGCTTATGGTGCGCTAAGAAACTTACGTCCAACTGCGGAATTTACTCCAGTAGGTTCCTATTATTACCTACTCCGAGCTGGTTTATAATAAGCTAGACTCTGCATCGGCTCATAAGATCAGTGTAGTATTCAATCATGTAACTCGGTATGTGTACGGATTAAAAAAGTTTGATCACATATCGAAATGGAGGGCAAGTCTGTTAGGATGTGAAATTCAGGACTACTTAAAGGCAAGAAGCTGAATTTTTCTGTTCCGGCTAATCTCTACAAAGACGCCCTTCTACCTCTATGAGAAGTTAATATTCCCAAAGTCTGAGCGCTCAAATCACCTTATTGTACCCAACTATAACTTTATAACATCGACTAGACTATTTTTTATCAGTGCTATTAGAACGTGGAATTCTATTCCACTCATAACAAGTGGCAGCTTAAGCAAAAGTAACTTTAAAAAAATCATATATTCTCATTTCTCCAATTAACTGGAGCGACCATCAACATTAGTTTAAGTCCTTATATTTTATATTTTATTTTATATTTGTATAGTTGTGTTAATTTTGTAATAGTTTATGTGTTATTAATTTCAATTAATTCGAATTTTTGTTGTGCTAAAAAAGAAGAAAATTCTTATTGTACTAATGGTTCTTGTTTAATAAATGAAATGAAAATGAAAATGAATTAAATGATAGTAGTAGCAATTAAACTAGTTTACAGTACAATTAAAAAGAAAGAAAAATAAAATAATATTAACTTGAAAAAATAATAGAAAAAATAAATAAAATATAAATCCTAATAAAAATTAAAAAAGAATCAAACACAAAATATTAATTATTATTATTATAGATAGTTAAAAAAAAACAATAATATTAATATATATAATAATATAAAAATAACAATATAAAAATGTGTAAATATAAAAAAGTAAAGTACAATTAAATAAAAAGTAAAAATAAAAAATAATAAAAATAAATTAATTAATTAATAGTAAAAATACAGTAAAATAAATTAAAAAAAAATAAAAAAAAAATTAATAAAATAATATAAAATAAAACAAAATAAAATAAAATAAATAAATAAACTAAAATAAAACTAAATATATATATATAACATATATAACATTAGACAGCATCACCAAAAAAGTTGCGGGTTTTCCGGCGGGATTACAAAATTTATTATATTTGAAGATGTCTACCAAAATATCTCGGAAAAATATTAAGATTTACGTGAGCTAGACCAATTCGAAAATATATCTACAAATGGAGTTTTTTATGAATAAAAATAGTTTCTTCTTTTTGAAAAAAATCTCCTCAGATAACAAAACAGATTAGGCTTAAAAAATCTGCATGAAAATATTTAAAAATCTTTTCTACGGAATCGTAATAATGAGATTTTTTATGCTGTTTTTTTACTTTTTTCAAAGATTGATTTACGAAAAACTTGAATAACTGGGCCAAAACTATTCTAATTTAGACTTATGGGGTCTCAGTGGAAAGGTATTTCCCACTCTTTTTATTTCTGTGCAAAAAAAGTCATTGATGTCGCAAATTTTTTTTCAAGTACCAACACATTTTAAACCAACTCGGAGTGTCGCCCGCTCATCCAACCTTTCTCTGTCATGGCTTGAATGAGGTTATTAGCAAAGAAATAAAGGGTGAGAAAATACCTTTCCAATGATACCTCACAAGTCTAAATCGGAATAGTTATGGTTCAGTTATTATCAAAAATCTCATTATTAAGATTCCGTTGAAAATCTTTTTTAAATATTTTTTGCAAATTTTTTAAGCTTAAACCGTTTTGTCATGTGAGGTTTCTTTTTAAATCTTTCAGAAACTGTTTTTATTCATTTTTGGAGTATTTTCAAATCGGTCCAGCTCACGTAAATCTTAATATTTTTCCGAAATATTTTGGTGCTTGTCTTAAAATATAATAGATTTTACAATTCCAATGGAAAACAGTACCGAGTTTTTTTTTTTATATGATGCAGTCTAATATACATTTATACATATGTAAATAAAATAATTTTCTTACACTGTAGGCTAGTGTTATAATAGTTATATTAATGTTTGGTTTTGTTATTTTATGGCCTTATAACAATTATATTCAACAATTTTTATGGAGCTTGAGGCCGTTTATAATTTAATTTAATTTATTAATGCTTAACGCTTAACGCCAATCGGCTTTGTACTAATGTAATAATTTAACACATTAAACATTCTAGGATATTTACATTACAAGAAAAATTAAACAATTCAATTACGCAATTCAATGTTAAAAGACTATTACTGGGTGGAGCCGAATGAGCTATATTGTTTGAGTTCTTTATAACTTTTTTAATCATTATTTTTTCATTTTTTTTTCAGAAATTTGTGAAGAAGACTTGGGGAATTAATTATGAATCATTACCCGATCGAACAACGTGCACAAATAATTGAATTTTATTTTTTAAACCAACGGTCTATTGTGTTGACACAGTGTGCATATCGTCGTAATTTTAATGTGCGCATTGCACCCACAGCGTCAGCAATAAACCATTTGATTGGAAATTTTCGTCAACATGGGTCTGTAAGAACCCTTTCTGGTGCCGGAAGAACACCTATCGTGCACACTGCTCAAAATATTGAACGTGTATGGGAGAGCGTGCAACGTAGTCCATCAACATCAACAAGGAGGCGTTCGACACAACTTGGACTATCACGGCGGTCGCTGCAGAGAATTTTGATGACATTAGACTTGTTCCCATATAAAGTTCAACTTGTGCAAGAGTTGAAGACGACAGACTACCAGCAACGGCTTGAATATACCATTCGCTTCCGTTAAAAAGCGGAGGAAAGTCCAGACTTTATTCACAATTTGGTAATGAGCGGTGAAGCCATTTCCTATTAAATGGGTATGTCAACAAGCAAAACTGCAGGATTTGGGCTACGGAATATCCAAGAGCAGTTCATCAGCGAGAATTACACCCACTTAAGTGTACTGTTTGGTGCGGTATATCCTCCGAAAGGATAATTGGCCCATTATTTTTTAAAAATGAAAGTGGTGTCTCAATCTCCGTCAACGGTGCTGCATATCGGACGATGTTGGAAAATTTTATTAGGCCAGCTGTGGAAAACCATCCAAACTTGTGATTTCAACAAAATGGAGCCACAGCACATACTGCACGTGCCTCAATGGCTTTGTTAAGGGATATATTCGGCGAACGCATTATTTCGCGCACAAGCGATTTTAACTGGTCTCCACGTTCACCAGATTTAACAGCTCCTGACAGTTTTCTTTGGGGATATTTGAAAGAAAGAGTGTACGTTAACAAACCAAGAAGCATTCTCCAACTCCAAACCAACATTCGAAATGAAATCATGGCCATTACACCCGAAATTCTGCGAAAAGTTATGGAAAATATGCTAAAAAGAGCACGTATGTGCGAAGCAGAAAATGGACATCACTTACAGGATATCATTTTTCAAAGCTAATTGCAAAAAATTCCCCAATAATATACCGCAATTAAAAAAAAATATAATAATCGCATAAATAAAAACGTTATAGACCATTTAAACCATATAGCTCATTCGGCGCCACCCTGTATAACAAGTGGACTATCGTAAAGCTGTGTGTGATTTTTCAAGTAAGAAGTAGTTGATCCTTCACTTTTTTCATAAACAGCGCATGAGTTCCTCCGAAGAAATTTAAAGTAGAGCAATGTTCATTTATAAATCTTGCGATTCTATTATTAGGCCCGTGCAATATGTAGTTCTTTGTCGTCCTTGTTGTTTCGAGTTGGCGGTTGATTCTGAGGCCCACTTTGGGGCAGATGAACCCAAATTGCTCCAGAATTTCAGGTGAACAAATGTGACCATTGATTACTTTTATCGAAAATCTATTGTGGAAAAGCAACAATAATTTTGAAAAAAAATGGTATAAGTGATAGCTATTTCGGAAATCACCCCATTTCCTTATCAGACTTCTTTCATCAGTGGGATTCGATCTAACACCCCACTTAGCCAGTTGCCTACGCACCGTGCTAAATTCGCCTTGTAAATTCTTCTTGCTTTTTTCCACTTTTTCATTTGTGAAGCCAACTACAATCAAGCGCAGCTATTCCTGTGCTATTTTGTTATAAAATAACAAAAACCAATAACTTAAGGACGAGCACACTTAAAAGTTAAACATTCTAAAAATAGAATTATTAACAAAAGCCAACAAAACCAACCACCACATGACCAAGTTTAAATAGCACTGGAATAGCTGCGCTTGATTATACAGTAAACCCCACTTAAGTACTTCACGAAAAATGTCAGCTTTTTGAGGTAGTTAGGCGGGTTGGGTACTTAAAAGAACCCGCTTAAGTACCTCGATGCGGGTACTTAAGCGAACATAATTACTGATGTAGTTACATCTTCTTGTTAACTTATATAAATACTTGAATAACAACATTTAATGAAGTACACATAGTTTAAAACTCGTAGTATTATTTAAGCACAAACAAGTAAAGAAAAACTTTATTAAAAAAAATATTTAATGCAATGGTCTGTCATTTTTACAAGAATTAAAATGTTTAAAAAGTCAAGGTTGGACATATCATTTTGTACCAAATTCAAATGATATTGTTTGCCACTTATGTTTACTTATTCATTTTTAAAGTTTTTCAATCATTTAAAATGCAGTTCATTCCCTAACAAATACCATATAAACTTCAGCTTAAGATTTAGTAGAACACTTAAAAAAAAAATCATCATAGTTTCAAACTTTTTTATCAGAAGTGTTTTTTGTGTATACAGTTTTATAGTCCATTCAATTTTAGTGCAATAATGCGCAAGTTTCAAGTGGCTAAAAGTTGCCGTTGAATTTTTAGAATTTTTTTACCGAATTTGAAAATACGTAAATATTTTAAGGAATTTTAAAAGAGCACATAAAAGGGGAATATTATAAGTAAAATTGTAAATGGGGCACGAAAAATTGAGGTACTTAGGCGGGATGGGTAAATAAGCGGATTAGAANTTACCGAATTTGAAAATACGTAAATATTTTAAGGAATTTTAAAAGAGCACATAAAAGGGGAATATTATAAGTAAAATTGTAAATGGGGCACGAAAAATTGAGGTACTTAGGCGGGATGGGTAAATAAGCGGATTAGAAGGATTTTCTTCTGATTATATTAAAAAATTCACGGTGTCCAAAAATGTTGGTTACTTAAGCGGGTTAGGTACTTAAGCGGAGGGGTACTTAAGCGGGTTTCACTGTAGTTGGCTGCACAAATGAAAAAATGGAAAAAAGCAACAAGAATTTACAAGGCGGACTTAGCACGGTGCGCAGCACATCTTATAACTACAATTGACTCTAAAAATGAAATTATGTGATGTACACAGTACTATTAAGGCGGATTCATCGTTCGTGTCCGGACACTTTTTATACCCGAGCGCACTTGTGCATAAGGGTATTATAACTTTGTTCACATAACGGTTGTTTGTAACAGGCAAAACGAATCGAGAAAGATATAGACACATGTATACACAAATGATCAGGATGAATAGAGAAATCAATAAGCGGTGACTGTCTGTCCGTCCGTCTGTCCGTCTGTCCGTCCGTCTGTGCACACGATAACGAGTAAAAATTAAGATATCTTAACGAAACTGGTATGTGTACTTCTTTCGGGCGTAGGACGGATGGTATTGAAAATGGGCAAAATCGGACAATAAACGCCCATATAACGGCAATTTTCAGAAATACGAAAACTGCGATATTTTAGTAACATCTTAAGATTATTCACTCGAAATTGATATTTACAATAATTTTTAGACGAAAACTAAGCATATTGTAAATTTTTGAAAAATGGGCGTAGCCACGCCCACTTATGGTTACATGTGTATATCTTCGTAACCGCTGCACCGATTTCCTCCAAACTTGGCACAGTTGTTGGCCTTCGTACAGCATACTAAATGGAAAAAATCGGACAATAACCACGCCCACATCCCATATAACGGTAATTTAGAGAAATACAAAATCTTCGATAAATCAGTAAATATTAAAGCTAATTTATTCAAAATTGACGTTTGCAACAATTCTTTACCAAGAAATACGTTTGTGATAAAGTTTTGGAAAATGGGCGTGGCACCGCCCACTTATGATCACATATATGTATCTCGGTAACCGTTCTACCAATTTGTACCAAACTCGGTATGGTTATTGTGCTTGCCACATAAAAGCAAAGCGTTGAAAATTATTTAAATCGGACTGGAGTTACGGCTTTTCATATAACGGAAAATTTTAAAAATGCTTTCGAACTTCAATATTTCGAAATTTAAGGACGCTAATTTACTCAAAATTGATACACCCCAGCTTACCATGTAGCGGTTGCTTTCGGAAAGGTGAAAAACATATATTTAATATTTGCGCCGGGTATTTAATGTTCGGCTGCGCCCGAACTTAGACTTTCTTACTTGTTGTTATTAATTTTACGCGTTCCATTCTCACTGAGAGCGCGACAAAAATGTGCTGAACACTCTTTGTTCGAATCAAATTGATTTTGATTTTCTGTCCGAACGACTTGATGGTTCGGGTTGCCGCGTTGTCCTTTATATGCGTTTGTAGCGAATTGCATGTATTATTTCCAATCAAAATCGTATATAGGCAACAATATCATCAGCTGTTTGTTTTGAAACAAAATATAATGAGCCGAACTGAACGGCGAACCGTACTTCAGCACCCTCTCCGGCAAATTTAAGAGCAAATTAAAAGTTGTCCGGACCCGAGCGGTGAGTCCGCCTTTACTATTAATATAACTATATTCAACAATTTTTATTGAGCTTGAGGCCGTTTTTAATGAAAAACTAATGAAATGTAGAAAAGCAACAATAATTTGAAAAATGGTAGAAATGATAGCTATTTCGGAAATCACCACATTTCCTCATCAGACTTCTTTCAGTAGTATTCGAACCGACGATCCCACTGACTCAGCCAGTTGCCTACGCACTGTGCTAAGTTCGCCTTGTAAATTCTTGTTGCTTTTTTCCACTATTTTAATTTTTTTAAGCCAACTACAATCAAGCGCAGCTATTCCAGTGCTATTTAAACTTTATCATGTGGTAGTTGGTTTTTTTGGTTTTTTGTTAATAATTCTATTATTAGAATGTTTAACTTTTAGGTGTGCTCGTTTTTAAGTTATTTGTTTTTGTTATTTTATGGCCTTATAAAAATTATTTTCAACAATTTTTATTGAGCTTGAGGCCGTTTTTAATGAAAAAATCTTGTGGAAAAGCATCAATAATTTTGAAAAAGTGGTAGAAGTGACAGCCATTTTCCAAAATTTTATCACAAACGTATTTCTTGGCAAAGAATTGTTGCAAACGTCAATTTTGAATAAATTAGATGTGGGCGTGGTTATTGTCCGATTTTTTAAATTTTCGGCCATTTAGTATGCTGTACGAAAGCCAACAACTGTGCCAAGTTTGGAGGAAATCGGTGCAGCGGTTACGAAGATATACACATGTAACCATAAGTGGGTGTGGCTACGCCCATTTTTCAAAAATTTACAATATGCTTATTTTTCGTCTAAAAATTATTGTAAATATCAATTTCGAGCGAATAATCTTAAGAAGTTACTAAAATATCGCAGTTTTCGTATTTCTGAAAATTACCGTTATATGGGCGTGGTTATTGTCCGATTTTGCCCATTTTCAATACCATCCGTCCTACGCCCGAAAGAAGTACACATACCAGTTTCGTTAAGATATCTTAATTTTTACTCGAGTTATCGTGTGCACAGACGGACGGACAGACGGACGGACGGACAGACAGTCACCGCTTAATCGATTTCTCTTTTCATCCTGATCATTTGTGTATACATTTGTCTGTATCTTTCTCGATTCGTTTTGCCTGTTACAAACAACCGTTATGTGAACAAAGTTATAATACCCTTGTGCACAAGTGCGCTCGGGTATAAAAAGTGTCCGGACACGAACGATGAATCCGCCTTAATAGTACTGTGTACATCACATAATTTCATTTTTAGAGTCAATTGTAGTTATAAGATGTGCCGCGCATACCATACAGTTAAGCGTAAACGAGTTTTTAAAAATGAAAAAATGAAAAACTTTTTAAGATAATGCCGCAATGTAGTGAGAAAGCTGCGGACGCCAGCAATGCACAGACTGATTGTCCAACGCGTTGGTCTTACTCGTATGAGTTACTTAAACGGTTGAGAAGTTTCGACACATTCATCTCAGAAAATGTAAAAGAAGCCAATATTGACTGGCCATTTGTAGATGATTTTTTAAACAGCTTTAGCATAATTAAAAATACTACCGTAAAATTACAAGAAAAAAATTTGCTATTTGGAGACTTCACTAAAACCTATTTGGAAATGATTCTTAAAAGAAGAGGACAAATATCACATTTCCAAACTTTTGTTGCAGTCCTTAAACCAGAGGAAAGATAACTTGCTCCAAAACCCAACCGTGGTGGCAGCAATCTATCTTGATCCGCGACTGAGACGGTTGCTCCACAGACCAGAATTCGCACCTTTAAAATCAGTTGCAGTATCGCATTTGAAGGCTCTCTACTTAAAAATGCATGAAAGTGACAACAATATATGTATATATGTTTGATCTCTATGATTTGAAATATAAGGATACATACAACTGCAAGCATGATAAAAACATAACAAGGTAAAACCATTGAGGCAGTCTGACGTTTGCCAACAATATAATTTTAAAATCAAAACTCAAACTCACACACACATTCTCATTTTCAATCTCAAACAACAACAATTGTGAACAATTTAATTTTTTTATTTTCAGTTTTATATGATTTTAAAATGTTGGCAAACGTCAGAAAAAAATCATGGCCGACGAAATGAGAGAATGAATTTACCTTGTAATGTTTTTATCATGATTGCAAGTGTTCTCTATCTTTTTGCAGACGCAAAAGCCTGCTGCTAATTCAAGTAGTGAAGTACATGAAGACAGTGAAAATTTGCTTGGTACACTACTAAACTAATGGGCTGTTTTTGCTTACGCGTAAAAGCACATTTAGCGCATTTAGCTCTAAATGCTACTCTAAATGTACATTTATCCATACAAAATTCGTCACCTAAATGCAACTAAATGCAACTCCATTTATGCATTAAGAATCTTAATGCTAAAAGCAACTCTGTGATCTTCCAAAATTTCCACGATTCGAACATGGTTTAATGAGAAAAAGTGGCAACATTGCTTTTTCGAATATACAGTCGCTAGCTGCGTTTCAGTGATCGCCGATCGAGATTTCATTTATTATTTTACATTATTTGGATAAAGAAAAGTTACGCAAATTCAACATCGATATGATGCTGATAGAAATCTGGACTAATTTGTGATCAACTCTGTTTGTTTTGTGTGGATTAAGTGTGGAAATTATAATTGACAGCACCGACAAATGAATATATACACAAACAAATGTTCGGTTATGGTTAAAACAATTCAAGTTTTTGTATTGAATTTTCGGTTTAGAATTTATTTTTTCCATTTCAGTAGGGGTTTTTGCACATTATCATTTCCGTGAGAATTTATCGTAATAGATACGGATCTGAACAAGCGACTGGAACACGGCTGTTTGTCAAAAGCATACGATTTCGAACTTGCGTAAATGTACATTTGCTAAATGCGGTAGCATGAACGCTCTTCAAAAACATATGTTCGAAAGTGCTAAATGTTGCATTTTAAATGCAGCAAAAACGCTGCATAAATCTCCCAATACGAACCAAGAAGCGAAAATACCCCAGAAGCATTTTCTATCATAGAAGCATTCAATGAAAATTGCGATTTGAAAGCCAATTTAGCAGATGTTTGCATTTTTGACTCGCGATGAAAGAATTCAAAAATTATTGTGGAATATTCTTGATCGCGAACGTGAGAGAATGTGAGTGAGAATTTCCGAACCCTGTTTTGGAGTATTCCCTACATAATGGCAACAAAAAATCATGTAAAACTGTGTTTGCGAATTTGGACTTTGGCACAGCCAAATAAATCATTTGACCTAATGTGGGCTGGAGCAATTTTTTGTTATAATTTGTTAAAAAACCTAAGGTAAAGGCTCCCTTGTCCATATGAATTTCATGTGCTAAGAAATAGTTTTTCGCATTTTCTGATAAACCTGTAATTTTAAGTTGTGCCCCTTTTGAAGATGGTGTGCGATATGTATATAAATTCTACCACGAAATTTTATTTTCTGCTACGGCGCACAGTGTTTCGACTATATGGAGGCAGGTGGAAATAATAGTTAACCTGCACCGATTTCGCTGAAACTTGACATGTACTCTAATTTTACTTAGGAATTGGAAATTATGAAATTTGGTAAAGATGGGATAATTACCACGCCCTACACTCTTGTGGGCGGAAACATTAAATTTCATCCGATTTCGATAAAATTTAGTTCGTATTCCCTCCTTTATTAGAAAACCCAAAATTTAAAATATGGGGAAGGTTGGATTACTATAACGTCTGCAACTAACATAAAATGTGATCCCAGTCATTAAATGTGATGGAATTTTGTTTAATTTTTGTTTCCTGCTTTAAACTCGCAGAGAACAAAGGTTATACTTGTTTGGTGTGATTTTCTATTGTTCGAAAAATCCCTTTCGCGAAATTACGCAAAAAGAAACTGAAAATTGAAAATTACATGTATTTGCAAAATCGCGCGAAAAGATCCAATTATATAATCGAAAACTAAATAAAATTCTCTAAAACATGCGCCTAATTTTAAGACCTGACGAACCAGTATTCACACTTTCTTTACTTATAATATTTAGCATCTACATTTCAAATTCCTTTTTCAATAAGAAAAATAGGAAAATACCAAAGAAATGATAAATACCTTCATTCGAATATTCCACGTCACTTAAAGAATTGATTACAGTTGAAAAATAAACATTTGCTTTAGTGGTTTCACCGCCAAAGGTGACCAAAGTGATTAGTCGGTATCGCGCCGATTCCAGTATTTTTTTTGGAAATGTACCGTGCGAGGAGGGAGAGTTAGTAAATGATCTGAAATTTTGTATTTATGACTTTTATTTTTCCCTCTCTAGGCCCAACTGGTTTTTGTATCAACTGCCACCATGACTTTTTTTCTAACTTTTCCATAGTCGAAACACTGTGCGGCGTTTCCATTATTTACTCCGATTCAGGTTTTGGAGTTAAATATTGATGTTACAGAAAATATAAAGAAATTTTTTGAGGCATTATTTGTGGACGCATCAAATATGGAAGATTACAAAAATTTTTTGGAAATTGACCTTAGTCACTGTATAAACAACGAAAATTATGAACACGCTGAAGCAATAATGAAAATAATAATTGCTATGAACGATATGACCGAAAGGGTAATAAATCTTGCAATAAAGAAATGAAAAGAAACCACTTCCGAAACCGAGAAACATTTACTAGAATTTTAAGTATGTTAACTTTGGAAAAATTACTACGAACGAGTGCTAGCATTTTCGTAGATTTTTTTTTTGAAAAATCGGACTACGATGGATTCTGTGATAGCCCTGACTATCTGGAAAACAGTATTACCAGATGATCCATATAACTTCACCCTAAAGTAATTTCGTTTCTCCCTGAAAAAAACCCTAGGTCTTCTATGAAACAATTAAAAATACAAACTACCCTAATTATATGGAAATAAACTAAAATTGTGGGCGTGCACACCTGTCTGGTTATCAGTTTATCTGGTTATGTGGTTATTTTTTTGATTCAGCTTGCAATAATAAAATGCACTATGGAATAATAACACAGTGATACAAAAGTAAAAAAAATGCAGGGGTTCTCATATAGAAATTATGTTTTGTTATAACCAATAGGACACGACTATACTTATAGTTTTTCTCCATCACTCCCTTTATTCGTTTTTTACTAACAAATATAATAAATCTTTCAAGAAGTTATAACTTTGTTGCTTTATGGTCGAATTTAAAATTCTCTCTCTGTTATTTGAAAGACATGGGTTTTACCTTTCTCACGAAGAAAGTTTGAAAATCGGCTGGAGAAAGGCTTAGTATTGGTCTTTTAATTGAAAAAACGTAAATTTTTCAAAACACTTTTATTTTCTTCACGCTCTATTTCGTCTCTCGAATAAAGAAACAGTGTAAATGCCACATACACTATTATTCGATAATTGCCCCAATGGATAGGCAATCCTTTAATCTATTAGAGAAATCTCTAGTTTTCTTAAATATCTCTTTGGCTCACTAATTTATTCCCGAAAAACGAAATTGTATTTGTATGGTTTATAAAAACTTTCAATTCGTTTTTCTCAAAACTATACTTTTTATGTTACACTATTTCATTATTCCAGCGACGATTTGATCGTGAGCCAATAAAAAAAATTATTTGATCTTAATAAAAAAGTACATAAAATCAGTTTTGCAAAAGTCATAAGTAAATTAAATCGAATAAAAAATGGCTTAGTAATGCATTATTTAGTGATAATAAGTATATCTGTGTTTTCCTTTTTTCTTAGAAAGATTTTCGTGTTTTTTTTTTATATACGTCGCTGAAAGTATCTCTTTTAGAGACCAACATTAGTTGGAGAGCACACTAATTTTGCTTTTTCCAACGTAACCCTGTTCAATCTTTAGAATTTCTTGGTGAAATCGTTCACCTTGTTCATCGCTCATCTGGCCTAAATTTGATGGAAACGTATTCAAATGAGCATGCAGATGGTGCAATTTAATGGACATATTGCAACCCATGGCATGTAGGCAGACAGTATGTCACTTACTATGTCTTCATAATTCACCCTTTTTGTTTCCAAGAAAATTTGCACACACAGAAGAAAAACGTTTCCATGCATTTTTTCGAAAGACGTCATTTATTGTAAAAAATTGCCGTCCCTAATCAGTTCCCGTATTTGTGGACCGAAAAGAATACCTGTTAACTAGTAATTACACTGTACAGCACTGGGCTGGGTATTGGACCAAACCAACTTTTTTTAAGAGATTGAGTCATAAGTAAAAAAAGTAAGTTCTCCGTTTTTCGAAGTTAGCCTCCGAAATCGAGATATGGGCCTTCGAAGTTCGAAATTGGATCTTTGGTAAAAAATTATTTTTAATTATTGCATGTAAAAAGCAAAAAAAAAAATTCAGACGTGGTCCGCCTTTTTCTCTTATTTATATGGTATATAACTTTTTTTGTGAAAACTTATATTACGGGTGCTATAACGGGTTAAAGGTCAGATCTTCGAAAAATTAAAAACTTAATATTTCAGAAAGTTTTGAACTGATTTTTAAAAGATTCATATCGCTGTAATTTAATCCCCTTTCTTGTGATATGCATATTTGTATACTTCGTATATAAAAATTTCAGAAAAAACACATTTAACGGGAAAAATACATTTTTTTGTATACAAAAAATAATTTAGACAAAAAAATTTCTAACCGATCTTTAAAAAATTTATATCGTTGGAAAGGCGATTAAACCCCCTTTCTTCTGATATGCATATTTGTACACCTCGTGGATAAAGATTTTAGAAAAAACACTTAAGAGGAAAAAATTACTTTTTTTATCTAAAAATATTTTAAACAAAAAAATTACTCACCGATTTAAAAAAAATAGCATCGGTTGTTAAGGCGACTAAACCCCCTTTCGTCTAGTGTGCATATTTGTATACTTCGTATATAAGAATTGAAAAAAAAAACACTTAAAAGAAAAAAATACCAATTTATCCATATAAAAAAATTTCAACAAAAAAATTACTAATTAGTAATACCGTATTTAAATAAAACAAATAATTTATAGTGTATTAAGCGTTAATTCGTTCACCCACAGCCCTGTTAAAAATACAGCAAAAGTGTATGTAATATAAGTTTGCACAAAAAAAGTTATATACCATTTAAATAAGAGCAAAAGGAGGACTACGTCTATATTTTTAGGTTTTTAGTTATTTATATGCAATAATTAAATATAACTTTTTACCAGAGGTCCTATTTCGAACCTCGAAGGCCCTTATATCAATTTCGGAGGTTAGCTTCGAAAAACGGTGGAATTACTTTTTTACCTATGACTAAATTTCTTAAAAAAAATTGGTTTAGTCCAATGCCCAGACAAAGTTGATTTTGCCGTACAGTGTTAATAAACAAAAAACAAAACCGACTTCAATTCTCATATACAAATTTAGGGGTACCGTTAATTTTTTCATAATCCAATGATCGGATCTAAACCAGATTAGTATGGGATCACCTCTGAGACACTACCTTTCCGATACAAAAAGAATTATCGAAGACGTGGTCCAAAGTTATTCGGTAACATACATAAAAAAAAATATTCCGTCGAACTGATAACCTCCTCATTTTTTGGAAGTCGTTTATAAATATAATTTGATTTCGTTTTAAATGAGGTAAAAATACCCTTGTACCTTCTTTCAATTTGGCGTAAGTTATTTGTGGAAAAAATTTTTCAAGATATTTGAACGTTGGACCACTTCTGTCAATTGTTTTCAAGAATTGCTTCTTAAACCTAGTTTAATATGCAGCGGTGGTAAAATAATGTACGTTGGATTAACTAGAGGAATATTTATTATAATCTTTTCACCAACTACAAGTGACGTACGTGGAACCCAATATTTTGAACGTAGTGCAGGCTAGTTGCTCGACTGTCCCATTTACAAAAATAGCATGGACATTTTATGTTAAAAATTGTTAGTACTTTGGAATCTGCTGCAATTAGCCACTTGTGAATTTTGTAATCTATGACATTTAATATTTTAGTAATACTAGATTTTTTGATATCAGTAGCGTAAGCCAATGGGACTGATGAAAGCATATACCACATACCTTGTATATAGAAACGACCGAACTATTCTTCATAAAGCGGAATAACTTGTTTGTTCAATTTTGCTTCAATTTTGTGTCGTGAATCCGTAAATAATCCGCAAATAAAACAAACATTTCACTGTTTGGATGTATCTTAATGTGAATTATTTTCCTTTATCTTTTTAATTATTTCCAAATTCTTTCTTTAGTAAAACAATGTGAAATCAGCTTCACGTCTATTAATGCAAAATTTGCAAATCTAACGGATCTATTCTGACAAGTTACAAAGAAAGCCAGGGCCGGATTAAGAATGTGGGGGCCCGGGGCCGTTATACACGTGGGGGCTTCTATTTGAGTTAATAATTACATACAATCAATTAAAAAAAAATATATATTTTTTAATATTAACAGTATCGTTTATTATTGACTTCTAACCACGTGTTTTCTTTGAAATTCTCGCCTGAATCCCTTTGTACTTGCCGCTCATGTTGCATGCAGTATTAAACGACTGACCACGGCAATCTCGTATATGAACAGAGATGGAATAGTGCGAATATTTTGTCTTTTTGATCCGGCTTATTATTTCTGCCTTTGGGCCATTCCATTGTGACTAGTGGGACATTTTACTCCAGAATCAATTGTGAATTTTAACTATGTCGTCGGAACTTATACAACAGCGAAATATATTTTTTTAACATAGAACGATAACTAATGCATAAAATTGCTTAAACAAAAATACCAAACGATTTCTTAGTTTTATGTAACTATTATTTGAATTAATGTGACTGATGGGACACCGAAAAGAACTATTTTACCCTTGTGCACTCAAATATGAATTTTAGCCAAAACACTTAATTTTCAGGAACGCTGTATTTGTGTTGTAAAATATGAATTATACGCTTTCGTTTTCAATAAAAATTAGGTGTATATAATCTTCATAGAAATATGAAAAAATACTTAAAGTTGTGACTGGTGGGTCATCTCCTTGTGACTGGTGTAAAGTAATTATGCATGAAATAAAAGTTTCCATAAACAAAAATGAGAACTTCTTTTGATTTTATAAATATTTTCCCCTCAGGTTAATGAAATGTAGTTATTTAAAAAGATGTTACTACGGAAATAGAAATAATTAGGGATATTTAAATGTATGTTGTTTTCCTCCTAGAATGACCCCTGTACTTTCTCACCCCTCAAAGCTATTATTTCCTCGCAGTTGTTGAAGATAAATAATTCACGTATCATCGTCCCTTACTTCTCAGGACATCTCCTTGTGACTGGTGTAAAGTAGTTATACATGAAAAAAAATTTTTTTTTTACGCTGTCGTTTTCAATAAAAATTACGTTTATATAATCTTCATAGAAATATTAAAAAATATTTAATGTTGTGACTGGTGGGTCATCTCCTTGTGACTGGTGTAAAGTAATTATGCATGAAATAAAAGTTTCCATAAACAAAAATTAGAACTTCTTTTGATTTTATAAATATTTTCCCACAGGTTAATGAAATGTAGTTATTTAAAAAGATGTTACTACGGAAATAGAGATAATTAGGGATATTTAAATTTATGTTGTTTTCCTCCTAGAATGACCCCTGTACTTTCTCACCCCTCAAAGCTATTATTTCCTCGCAGTTGTTGGAAGATAAATAATTCACGTATCATCGTCCCTTACTTTGTACTCTTTAATATGTCCGGGGGTCATTCTGAGCTATTAGTTCCAGCATCCAAATTTCCATTATTGGGTAAGTCGAGAATCCCAACAGAGCCAGGAGAAGCTAAGCTAGGTTCCGCATGATATATATGGTGCTCACAAATCTTCTTAATACCTAGCGATCTTTTCTGTAATATCTGAAACATTATTTTTTTGTTCTTTCGTCATCACATGAAAACGTGGCGGCGCTGGGTCGCGGCCCCGTCGGCCTTGCCCTTAATCCGGCGCTGAAGGGCGCACTCCGATGGCGCTAGCAAGACTTTTATAAGATCAAGTAAAAAAAATAACAAATAGAAGCAGATCCATAAGATATCAAAAAACCATAGGTAGTTTATATGTATGTATATATGTATGTATGTACGTACATGGTCGAAAACGATACTAAAATGAATAAATAACAAACAAAGCGAAAACATTTCTAGGAAAAAAGGAAAACATAGATATACTAACAAAACATAATTTCTATATGAGGACCCCTGCCTATTTTTTGTGTAGCACAGTGTAATTTTTAACCAGATAACCTGGTAACCAGTTAAGTGTGAACACCCACAGGACCAAAAGTTTTAGAAAATTCTACGTACATTAATAAAAAGGAGAATCTTTAATAAATTATTATAAGAAGCTGTAACCTGGGCATGAATCACGTTACTTTGGAACGATAGTTGTTCAAATGATAGTGACAAAACGACCTCATAAAAACACTGATTTATGCATTTGTGTTGCTGATACGTGATCGAGTTGACGATATCGCACAAACGATCAAACAATTTTTGGTTTTCATGAAGCAACACAATATCGTTCAGACGATTGTCGTCATACGTGATTCATGCCCTGTTGATTTGTCTTAGAACAAAAAAAAAAAAATTTCGATATTTGAAAAAATCCCTAAGAAACTGGCAACACTGCTTGAGAATCCTAATGAATTCGTGGAAGAAGTACCAACTAGTCACTTTAGGCCTCGTGGGTAATACGATAGTTGTATTAAAACTGCCTACGCCATTCGCTTTAGCGGCTTATACTAAATAAGGTTGGATATCTTTTATTTTTGTCCTGTGCAAGGTGAATGTTTTTCCCTATAACGATCAAAACCTTACTATAGTCTTATATCGCGGATTTTTTAGTTTGTGCAATATTGAAATCTTTGTTTTCATTTTGTTAGGCTTTTAGCGTCCTATTTTCATAGTCTGCTGCAGCAGGGTGGATATGAAATACTTTAGCAAAATGTATGGAGAAAATAAGACATCTAATGTACATATTTATCATATACATGTATGTATGTACGTTAGGGTGATTCAGAAATTTTGTTTTTAATTATTTTTCCTCGGAACCATGCTCAAAAGTTTCGTTTAGACGCCAAAATAAGTCTCAGAAAATATGAGCCCTTAATATTAATATTAAGAATGTCCGAATCGCACTTTCCGATTTCCCATAAGAATAACACAGGAAAAATTGTTCGTTTTTACTTACGATTGTTATATTTAATGTAATGGTATTGGAGTATTTTTGTAGAGAAGACTTTTACAGTACAACATGTCGTTCGTTAAATATAAAAATCAGAAGTAAAAAAACACTTTTCGATTTCCCATTAGAATAACAAAGGAAAAATTGTTTTTTTTTACTTCCGATTTTTATATTTAACGAACGATACGTTGTACTGTAATGGTATGGGAGTATTTTTGTAGAGAAGACCTTTACAGTACAACGTGTCGTTCGTTAAATATAAAAATCAGAATTAAAAAAGCACTTCGATTTCCCATTAGAATAAGACAGGAATTTTTTTTTTTACTTCTGATTTTTTTATTTAACGAACCATACATTACACTGTAAAGGTCTTGGAGAGAATTGAACGCTCTACCAATAAAGGTCTGAAGTAATTTTTCGATAAGTCAACTCGGTCAAAAGTTATTCGAGATCAAAGTTGAAAGAACGACTTTTCGAAAAATGACTTCAGACATTTTTTGTAAAGCATTCAATTCTCTAGAAAAATACTTCAAGGCCTTTACAGTACAATGTATCGTTCATTAAATGTAAAAATCAGAATAAAAAAAAAACAAATTTTCCTGTGTTATTCTTTAACGAAACTTTTGAGCATGGTTCCGCGGAAAAATAAATTTTTTCTGAATCACCCTAATGTACATGTGTCTGTGCGCCTATTTATGTCCAAAAGTCCAGTAAAACGGGTGCTGTACTTCCCTACAACCAGCTGCGTAAACAATCTACAATGCGTGCCCTTCAAATATCCCCTGCAGCTGGTCAAATGTAAATTTTTGCATGTATTTCCCTTATAAGTTCACGCTTTGAGATAAGGTTTAGCTTAGCTTGTGCTCTTATCAATTTCATTATATTTAAAAAAAACAACATACAACGCGCGGTTATCAAAAAATCGGCATAACTCTAAAAGAAATTTGTCGATTTTGAGGGGCTAAAAAATTATCTAGTTAAATCCTTGCCCTTTTGCTTTCATTATTATTATGTAAAAAGAAAACTTAAACTTTTCATTATATAATATTTTGAGGAAACATAACCGGTAGTTTTTGTAATTGTTAGACATTCATTAAGGCAAAACAAAGATTCGAATTTACTTTTGGGCCGCAAGTTCCTGTAAAATCCTGAAAGTCTCGAAAAATAAAGCACTAAGTATCCCGAAAACATACATCGGTGAAGTCTAGAAAAATGTTGAAAATCTCAAGAAAATGCCCAGAAAAATTCCAATGAGTAAATCACGAAGCATTCTAAATAGTCCCGAAACTATCCTGAACTATTCTAAAAAATTTCGAAACGAATCCGAAAAATCACGATGCATTTATTATCACTGCCTAGGATTTAATGTACAGAATATTAAAAGTCAAGTTTTTTTAAAGTCATATATCATATTCTCCAATGGTTGGGATGGTTTCAAAATTTGAAAACCATTCTTATTTACAGTCTATAAATACTTTCGATTATTGATTGCGTTGTAGGAAAGCTATATATTCTTGAGTTACAGCGATTTCTTAAAAAATGAGTTGCACATATGTTCGTATGTACATGTTTGCACGTCTGAAACGCTTAATTACAAATGCACAGAATATTTTAAAATCTTAATTAACACAAAATCTTTGTATATTTTCAGTAAATAATACGTCAAATTTATGCCGATAACGAAAGCAGCGTACATTCAACAAAGAATTTAGTAAAGAAAACATATTTGAGAAGCAATTGTCAGCGATTGATATCTCTCTAGATGCAAGTGACAAAAACTAATATCAACTCCAATACTGAACCTATAGACATTTTTGTCTATGAAGAGTAGTCTAAAATAATGTACATATGCTTATATGTAAACACCTACTAAATGCCATCGTTAAAACACGTCGAGAATATATAATATTTTAGTGGATAAATAAAATATTGGGCAGTTTCGCTGGAG
The DNA here is from genome assembly GCF_001687245.7 of Rhagoletis zephyria. Classification (NCBI taxonomy): domain Eukaryota; kingdom Metazoa; phylum Arthropoda; class Insecta; order Diptera; family Tephritidae; genus Rhagoletis; species Rhagoletis zephyria. The sequence goes on along the minus strand of NW_016157322.1, from coordinate 332,730 downwards.
CAGCACCGAAAAAATGCCACTGTTCGGCAAAAAGGATTCTAGCAAAAAGATGAAAAAGGACAACAAAGAGCTTAATAAACAGACATCTATAGAAGAAAAGTATAACCTGCATGGATTGCTTGGGACGTAAGTACAAATTTCTTGTGTGCATTTTTTATTAAACGTATATTCTTACATTCCGATTGTATAAGCTAAGGAGATGTGGTTATTTTAACCTGTTAGCGAAACTATTTAGCAAATAAAAACAAGTAACGATATGTGAGATATGCCTTATAGTGCCCAGATCCGATGATTTTCTCAGTAGATATTGCATGCTAGTAGTGCAAACATGCCGATTCTGGACCTTGAGCACTAAAATAATTGCCACCACTATATGAAATAAATATTTCACTGCTCCAGCTCCATGATTCGGAATAGGTATAAACTGGGGGAGAAATATTTCAGTGCTCCAGCTTCATGCGTACCAATTGATTACTTCTTCAGCTCCATGCAAATAATCAAAGCAGAAATTGTTACATAAATGCAAAGCAGACTCTTTCTTTATTTTTAAACTATAACTGATAAAAATATTCAATATGAGCAACCACGTTCAAATGCCGAATTGGAATTTAGTTCGGCAAATTGGGCATTTCCATCAATTATAGTTTAGAAAAAAGAGGCTGATGCATTGTATTGATGCAACTTGGAACTTAGCCATGATGCTTTAAATATTCTAGTATTCAGAAAAAAGCAAAGTATATAATGTATATGAATGTTTTCTATGCTCTTGAATGTTGATATATATACATACATACATACATACATATATACTCACTTAGATGTATAAATCATAATCATATAAATAAATGTAGCTTTTGTTTACATCTTTATCTCCTTCATCGCTAATAATATATACGCTGTTTAAAGTACAAAGTCGCGTATCAAGATAATGCAAAAGCGCGTATGTGAGGTTGCCGAAAATTTTACAGTGGAGAGTAAGAACTGTATTATTTCAAATACCGAAATTGCGCATATGGAAACTGTGCATTTAGACATTATTTCGGTTTCAACCGAAACTGTGCATGTATGCTTTATTTCGGTTTTTCCCATATGCATTATGTCGGTTTTAAACCGAAACTGTGCATGTATGCATTACTTCGTTTTTTTCATATGCTTTATTTCGCTTTTAAAACGAAAGTATGGGTATGCATAATTTCGGTATTTTCTCATATGCATAATTTCGGTTTTCAACCGAAACTGTGCATGTATGCAT
>NW_016157322.1:301931-330468 GCF_001687245.7 Rhagoletis zephyria | reverse complement strand
CGGTTTTCAACCGAAACTGTGCATATATGCATTATTTCGGTTTTTTTCGTATGCATTATTTCGGTTTTTTTCATATGCATTATTTCGTATGCACAGTTTCCATATGCACAATTTCAGCGTGCCTTTCAAATACGGTTCCCTCTTTTTTTATAAAGCAATTCCATTTCAGGCTAGTTTTATAAACCAATACTTTGGTACCAATGGGTGACGCTTGAAGTGAGGAGCTTCCGGTGAGCAAATCTCATTTTTGCACAAATGTCAGTTACGCGGTTTTGCAGATCGACGATACGTATATAAATTCATATGAGGTATGTTGAAAATAGGTATAAAGTGGGGGAGAAATATTTCAAAGCTTCAGCTCCCTGCAAGGACATGTGTGTGTCCAGGGAGAAATTATTTCATCAGAATTCCAAAGGATCGCTTTTAGGGATGTTAATTTTTCAGCTTTTTCCGATCCCGGGATTTTCGGGATGGCGTTGGCCCAATCCCGGGATCCCGAGATTAGTCCCGAGTTTTAGATATTCATTACTTTTCAACAACTTGAATCGAAAAAATTGCTTCTATATTGTTTGAGAAGCTCTAACATTAAATAAATAATAATAAATGGGTTTGAAACCTACTTTTTTATTTAAAGTGGCGTTTTTATTTTGTCTCTCTGACCGCAGGATTTATTTTGAAGGAGTTTGTAATTTCAAAGATTTGATTAAATTGTTAAAAAAATTCAATGCTATGTAGAATCAAAATATGGGTAACAAATGCAATAGGAAATTTCTTCAGAATTTAAAAAATTAAAATTTTTTGGATTCACATGGACGAATAGGTAATTTTGAAGCTGACAAAGTTAGAAGAACGAAACTCGAGGATGTTATCGAGTTTATATAAGCCCTTAACATATAATTTTTTCAAAAACAAATATTGCGAAATTTCAAGGATACTTCTAGTCCTTCTGCACCAGAAACTTGAATCTGTTTAAATTCTACAGGATTTCCTACTTAATTTTATACCCATACTTCTTCTCTAAGCACATTTCTCTAAATTTTTCAATCNCTTAACATATAATTTTTTCAAAAACAAATATTGCGAAATTTCAAGGATACTTCTAGTCCTTCTGCACCAGAAACTTGAATCTGTTTAAATTCTACAGGATTTCCTACTTAATTTTATACCCATACTTCTTCTCTAAGCACATTTCTCTAAATTTTTCAATCATTTTTAAATTACTGACGTCATAGTGAAAAACTAAAAACGCAATTTTACTATATTTGGCCCATTGATATTTGTGTTTAAAATTTACTATCGCGCGGTGTTATATGTATAATGAACTATACATTTATAAAAAAAAATATTAATTATTAAATAAAAAACGAAATATAGCCAATACTGGTCAAGAAAAGGAGTTTCTATTATTGCCATTAGTGCAAATTACAAATCCCGAAAATACCGCTATTACTTGCCAAGAATCCCGGGATTTTCGAGCCCATAAAAAGTCCGGGATCCCGGGATTAACATTCCTAGTCGCTTTAGTTGGTCAAGTGTTGAGAAAAAAGCAAAGTATATAATGCATATGAATGTTTTCTATGCTCTTTGACGGTGGCCATATTTCATTTACCTCTACGTATCGAATAATTCGGGATATTTGCTCTTCGCGGCTGGAATATGGAGTTGTATCATTCTAAAGAAATGCTACAGTATATTGTGTCTTAATTACTGATGTGATTGACTTCCTAACTATATCTCCCAACTGCATTCTTTTATTTCTTTTTGGATGCCATGAGAAAACGATATCCCGGATTTGCGCATATCGTTTCTACATGCGCTTTTGTAAGTAGATCGAATATACTCAAGTATTCTATGAGGACAAGTAAATTTTCCGGATTAGGATTTTCAGTTTCTGCCAGTTCGAAAGTTATTTTAGGCTTTAAATCATGAGCTAATACATTTATAATGGATAAATTATATATACATATTTGTAATTAATTATAGAGACTGTTTCTGACGGCATCTTAAATAATCTAAGTTATTAAAGTAAAATTTGTCATACAAGTAAGTATATCTAAAAATTAATTGTAAGAGCTGTCTCAAATAAATACATAAAACCGCCCATCGATGAAGGCATTGCCTTGGTAGGCGGTATTTTCTCTAGCTATTATTTTACAAATCTGTTGTTTTAATAACGATTTTACTACTTTTATGCATAAATCTCAATGTCTGGAGTGCAGGGTTACCAAATCTCATTTTTGCCACAACAGCGATTAGGCGGTTTTGCAACTGTTCGATGGGCGGTTTTGCAAAAACATCGACGATATATAAGAATAGTTTTTTATTTGATTGTTGAAACAGTTGTGATCGCGGGAGATCGGGCTATTCTGCACTTTGAAGATAATAGCAACAACAAAGTACTTCAAGAATTAAAAAAAGGTAACCACATTCGTCCACCTTCAACAACATCGCGTTTTCGGGCATTTTCAGGGACAGTAGTCGAATGTTCTAGCATTAATTTAAGCCTAAGTGGACGGTATGTGGGGACGAGGAAACACACGTCGAACAAGCCTTTAAGGAGATTCGGGCGCTGAGTTTTATAATGCAACGAAGACAAATGGAGTCCAGATGCCTGCAAGCTAAAAATGTTGGACGAGCTCCTTGCTTTTTGTTATTTTTGGTCTAATATATACTTGGTGTGGCAAGCTATCTGCCAGTGTGGCACGAAGAGCCAAAAATTTATTATCACGGGCTCTAAAAATCAAGAAATTTATATGAAGAAGTGTATTGCAAACACGATTGCAGTCGTTCATAAAGCAACATAGAGGCTCAGTTCTTTTTTGACCAAGGATGCATTGTAACGTTAATTTTAGCGTTTACCAAAAAAAAGCAACCGTTCCTGTTGAAACGATTCAGTTTTTTATCGTTTAGGTAATTAACAAAATAATTCTATTTTGATTTTTAACGAAAAGAAATTCAATCGTTAATTCTGAAGCTGTAGCATGCATTTAGGTCCTAGGTGTTAATAGTGAGCTGACAATAGCATACAACAACAACTTTTCGTTTATTAATTTTGTTTCGATGTTAACGATTGATATTTTTTTCGTTTCTACGTTAACGATTGAGTTTTGTTTCGTTAATTTAGCTCTGAAACGAAACGAAATTATTTTGATAAGTTATTTTTGCACATCAACAAAACGAAATCGATTCATATGGTTTGTCTCTGGTTTTGACCCGATTTAGCATTGAGCCATTACAGCCCTCTTGCCATGAACTGGTATGTCAGATAAAGGGTAGATATCGTTCAAAAGGACCACGACCCATTAAACTGTTCACAAAAATTATTGAAAGAAAACAGTTAAAAACGAAAGAAGACATCTAAAATTAGCAGTATTTCAAAATTAATTGGCAGAGAGCAGCAGATACCGTCACAAAAACGGGTGTCCATAGCTTAATGAGGGGACTCGAAGGTAAATGGCGCCATTTTGTTTATAATGAAGATAATTGGAAACAGTTTTTTTTGTTTAATATAGTAAGCTTAATAAAGAAGATGATAAAACAGAAACCTTTTTTCTTAGGTTATGTAATATGTTGTTATAATGATTTTCGGCTGACCAAAATTTTTCGTTTCCATTCTTTATATTCACACCTTATACTAATATTCGCTAAAGAAGCTTGTGTTCCAAATTTAAAGCCTCTAGGTGAATTTTTACTAATATATGGCCAGATTTTTCATGATTTCTCTTCTACGGCATCATATTCTAGAAGCAGGTGCAGTGGTGTCTTCTCAGTTGAATCGCAGAATCAAAAGAGATCGTTCGACCAGATTCCCAGCCTGTGCAGATATCCTCTTAGTCTGCAGTGTCCAGTGAAGATGCCTGCAATGATTCTAATGTTTTGTGTGGGAGGTTAAATAAAACTTTGGGCACAGATTGATTCATCCTTGAAACTTGCCTTCTTGTGTTTTGAAGCCGTCGGTGTACCGTTACTCTTTGATGGAGTTGCTCTAGGTCGCCTGCAAAGCTCTGCCTTGAATTAGCTATCGAAAACAATTATTTTCTTCATGTCACGTCATGGCTAGGGAGGGGAACTGGCATCCTATCTTCTCTATATTCCTAGGCGCTAGTACCTCTGCCATTACCTCTGCTGTCTCACCCTGGCTAGGACGGCTTTGAAACTCAAGCCTCATACGTACGGTGACCATCCGTTCTGTTTTTTGCAGGACCGTACTGTTATTTAAAGGTCTGTCCTGCGTAGTTTTTCAAAACAGAAAACCCCCAAAATGTACTGATTTTTTCTAAGTGTCCTGCCTTTGTCCCGCATTTTCTTCGATATTTTATAATTAACTTTTCCTTATCGAAATAAAAGCAGTGTCGATAACTAATTGATAACTACATAAGGGTAAGCTGGTTTTGAAGGTTCAACTAGTCAATGCGTTCTAAATATTGTACGGTTATGGACAATGGATGACGAGAAATTGAAGACCAGCATCAAATATATCGATAACACTGTTCTACAAATTTTGTGGTAATCGCTTAAGAAAAAAAATAGTTTCCAAGCCAATTTTCCTTTGAAACAAGCGCTTTCGTAATTTTTTTGAAAAACGTGTTTTTGGTACATTTCGAACCTATTCGTCAATATCTCATGAAAAAATTATCCAATCAACATAAGCGACCTACAGTCCTCTTACAAAAATATATTACTTTGCCGATTTCGATGTAAATTGTTAGTGTTACAAGCGACCAAAATCGAAAAATTGAAATTTCAATCATTTTCTTTTTACAGTAAATGACAATCTGATGAGAAATGTAGATGTTACGGAACACAATCTGCACAAAAAATATATATTTTTGCAAAGAGCCCATCAATACCTTTCGAACTGTTGGTCGTTTCATGAGATATTGAGGAATAACTGAAAAAGTACTAAAAATACGGGTTTCGAACAAATCTCGAAAACACTTCTTTGAAACCATGGGTAATTTTTCGTGTTCAACGACCCAAAAATTGCGTAAAAAATTTACTTTACAGTAGTTCATATTTCGTGTAAAGTAATATGTAATATGCCTTATTATAATTTTGTAAATATTCATTACTAAAAGATTAATACCAATGAAGCAAATGTGATTTATGTTTAAAGTTTAAAATTGGATTAATAATTAAGAAAAATACACTCTTCGTTATAATAATTAGTAGGTACAGTTTTCCTTTTGTTTGTTTAATATTCATTAACTTTTCATAAAAATATAGCATATTCTACGTCTACATCCCCTGCGCATTTTCTTCCATATAAACATTTTGTCAAGCATACTTTGTATGGTAGAAAATCAAAAGAAGGGTGCGCTATTCAAATGACGAAGAATGTATATATGTAGTATATTTTTGTTATTTTTATGCTACGCAATTATATGTAGGTACATTTTTTGAAAAATTGTCCTGCATTTTCAAAATATATTTATGGTCACCGTACTCATAGGTCACTATTGGTCATACTATGATGGTGTACGTCTATCTTAGAATTTTGGGGCTGCACCACCAAGACTTGTCTGCTAAGCGTCCGCACACCATTAGTGCCCTCTAATCTATTGATGTGGTCGCATTAACGTGAGATCTCCACAGCAGCTTGTAGTCCAGGATTAGCCCAAAGTATTTAACATCGGCGGAAACTTTTAACTACGATCCCATTCAGTACAATATTCCGCATGTCTGGGACTTAACCTCGGCGGAAACTTTTAACTACGATCTCATTCAGCACTATATTCCGCATGTCTGGGAGGTTCTTTCTCTTAGTGAAGGGTAGGTACAATGGTCGTCTTTGAGGGGTTAATATTAAGTCCCACTCTGGCACACTAACTCTTCTTTGTATTGTGCTTTCAAACTTTTTTTCTGGCAATTATTGTCTTATTATTTGCAACTGTACCAAACTGCCCTCAATATCGGTTTTAGCAATCCTTGTTTGAAGCAGTTTGGCTATCCATCTGAGGATGGTTGGTAGCACCCTTCGTTTCTCTATTGTGTGGCAACCACCTCATCGTTCTGTACACAGCTGCTTAAAAAGCTAGATAAAAAAAGCTAAAGATATATGCAAATTAGCAATTCATATATTTTAGTGGTTATTATGACTTCATAACAGTGCCAATGTTTAAGTCAAATTGTTAAATTTTTGAAAGGATCAATTTATTTTGTACACATGTAAGAAAATATTTTTCGTACTCTCACAAAATCTGGGAAGCTTAGGAGAAAGTGTTGAGATGATTTCATCTCATCGTTCTATAAACAGCTGGGACAGTGAGGATTGGGTGTGTTATTTAGTCCCATCGCGTGAATACCAGTAGTATAGTATCCTCTCAATATACTCACTGCACGAAAGAACCATCCATTGACCCTCCTTCCGTCAAGCTTGGAACCATTCGTGTAGAAATTCACCGGTGGTACCTTGCAACAGCTACTTCCCGTTCACTCATTCCTAAAAGGTATATTAGTCGCGAAAGAGAGAGAGTCGAAGCCTCAGTTTTGTGTTTTCTGATGAGGAATAATTAATGAAAACATCAGGGTTCGTATTTGCACACACATGTGCAGCACATCCTAACATTTTAAGCTCACACACGTGTGCTGTGCATATAAAAAATTAAAAATTTGCTCACATCACATGTGTGTCGTTTGGTAAAAAGCACGGGCACATGTGTGTACTTTCTTTTTATTAATGTAAAGCACACGCACATGTGTGTGCTATGCGTAGAGAAACTTATACACTTCGAATTCTAACTCAAATCTTAAAATAATTTTTTAATATGTTTTCTGTCATATAAAAAACAAACAACATCTCACTTTTTATTGAATTGTCTTTCAAAAAATAACGTTTAATAAACAAATTCTTTTAAGAATATATTATGTGCATGTGCATGGGCTGAAATTTGTACAAAAATCGGCTCACACACATGTGCATGTGCTTAATAACAAACAGCACACACTTTTCTGTGAGTAGAGTTTGTTTTCCACTTATGCACACACATGTGTATGAGCAGTGAGTGCAAGTTGAATGTGTTTCTGGCGTGTGTGTGAGCAGAGCATGTGTGTGCAAATACGAACCCTGGAAAACATGTCTGTATTTTCTGAGAGAGTGCCTTTTGATCCAGATAAATTTGAGTATTTGTACATATATAAGGAGTACATAATTTATATCAGAACTCGCCGAAGTAACAGATCATTATAGTATTTATCTCTATGTTTCATTTCATACCTAACACTAGAAACTGCATTAGCAAAAATAAAAAGATCAAAAAAGCTAAATATGTAATTTTAAGAAAAAAACTAACAAAAATCCTATAAGCTAAACAGAATGTTTTCCGGTTAAACCCAAATACAAAAAGGATTTGCCCTTACCTCTCTGGTCAGCTTCAGGACAACTGGAGTTAAAGGCGTCCATTATAATGCCTGAATAACCAGGATGTTTGCATGTATTTATATAAAAACAATATTTATTCTAATAAAAAAGTAGTTGGTAGGTACTATAGCCAATGGTAACCATCAGTTAGCACTTCTTGTAATCCACGCAGAGTCCGCAAAAAACTCCGGAAGCATTGTCCGGAGGATGCATCAGACTAGGCCGAGCATACTTTGAAGTGCCATCATAATATAACTTAAGAAAGTTGTATTAAGTATATGGAAATTGTTACCAGTCGCGCCTAAACAATGCCATTAAGCATATTGTGGTCTGTTCCCATTTTTTAGCCGAGGAAGATTGATGCTGGGGTTTTTCTTGGCGCGACCTGCTTTTAGTTCAGCGCCTATCGTAAACCGAATAATTCTGTGAACAGACATGGAAGGTTCTGACGACACCCACCATTGTGTGACCAAAGAGCTACACGATCTGTTGTTAAGGTTGATGTCAAGAACCTTCTCTCTGGCCTGGTACCAAATATCGCTTTTGGATAATGTTCGGAGCAGCAGCGGATAAGCCAGCAACATAAAATATGTTTATCAAAATCAATATGAATAACGTTATCTGATCACACTGAAATTTTCATACTCAATTGAGCTGCATATTTACTTGTATGTATTTAAACTGTGCTAATTTTGTTTCCCCTTTATACTATGTATAAAGCATATGTATATACATACATACATATATGTATGTGCATACGTACCGCCCGCGCTCAGTTGGATACATTCGTATGCAAGCAAGCGAAAAATAGTACATATGTATGTAAGCAATATTGTGTGCGCGGGTGCATACGTACATAAATATATGTATGTAAATTCTCATGCATTTAAGAAAACTGGTTTTATATTGTTGGTGATGAATTTGCAGTTATCCAATGTAATTAGGACATACTTAAATAGTTCAAGGTGAACTTTCTGTTAGTTAGTCGCGGACCAAATCTTGTTAAATACAGTTGCTTAACTTATGCATACATCATTTGTTTTATTTTAATAGCTGCTAAAAAGGCTTAGTAGCTCAACAGATACTAAGGTCTACACTAATGACTTAATAAAGTACGTGTCTTTTTCCCCACGATGTGAGCGTCCGACTACCAACGGGTCGTAACTAACGGGGTAAACTAAGTTTGAACTGTAGATCTGTTTTTCAGTGAGAGTTTAAACCTGCTTTAAACTTCGGCTATTTTTTAGGGCAACCCAGATTTTTCTTTATATAAATAACTAAACTTTCACTTTCTTCTGTTGTGAGACCAAAATGCCCTTTATAAGTTAATGATAAGGAAACAAGTTGTGTCTGCTAATTTTCTTGTGCACAACTTTAATCTTTCGTATGAACATTTCGCTTATTTATGTGTCGCTATAAAAATTGTCCCTAAATAAAAATTGTCCCTAAATGAAAATTTTTTCGAGTATTTTACGAATAATTTTAATTATTTTCCTCCTCATTCATCTAAATTTTCGCAGCTTATGGCAAATATAAAGGCCATAACAGCTGATAGTTTAAACTCTCCAGATTGACTTTAAGCTTAGTTTAACCGACAAGCAGTGTTAACCTTGCACTGAAAAACTGGATTAGTGATATATCTGCAAAATTGGCATATAGTTATTTCTGACTTTATAACTAAACTCCTTGAAACATATCCTTACATAAACGTACGTTTACATATGTAGAGATTATTCTAATTTTGAGCTTTACTCTCTAATCTGTAATTAAAAAAATAGATTAACCATGCGAAATTCCTCCTCAGATAAAAGCGATCACTTTTCGGTGTCCACCCTAGATTTATCGACTTTTGTTTGTGAAGAAGAGGATAAATGTCAGGTGTGATAAAAATGAACGCTAGCAAGGAAAAGAGGTTTGTAAAGGTATCTATCTATACTGTTATATACGATTTCATATAGGGAGAATGCTTGTAAATGTTTGGCTCCCATATAGGCCTGCGGACTATGCTCAAAAAATCCCGAGAGGTGCTTGGGTCAAAGTAACCGGTTGAAACCAATCGTGACCGATAGCCTACACCAAAATACATTTAAAGTTAGTTTTAACCAAGTTTTAACTGATGACTTCTTGTCGAAAAACCAAAAAACCTGATTTTTCACAGCGGCCGATTTTTGCAAAATTTTCACTTAAACTCGCTTTATCTCAGACGTTTTATTATCGATTGATTTGAAAATTGTACACAGTAAACTAGATATTATTGTAAAGAAACTTAGTTTAACTACATTTTTTACAAAGGCAAAAGTTGTGTTATGAAGTTCAAAATTTTTGTTTTGTTTTAATGCATCATTATAGACGAATACCTAAGGAAATCTTTGGGAAAGTTTCAGGTTTAAACAGCAAGTAGTTGCAAAGTTATAACAATATTATGATGACCCCTACGAGCGGGCGCTCGCCTCTAGATCAGTGCTAGCCAAAAAAGTCTAAAATGAGAATGTATTAGTTATGTTACCCCAAAATGAGAATGTGTTGGTGGTAATGCACGGAGAAAACTTTCTGTGTTGAATTACTTATTTTAAAAATTTGTGTATGTTTTTTTAGCATTTTTTCATTGGGCGATATTTTTTAGAGCTAAAAAACATAGAAAGAAAGTTAACGGCCCTAAGTAAGAAAAAAGGTGGTCCAATTTGTTATGTATTTAATTTTTTTATTGGGATAATTTAAATGTGGATTTTTGGGCAAAAAAGCACTCTGAATACTTAAATAAAATTTCGCAAATTTCAAGTAGAAAATAAATAAATATATATATTTGTTTTTTTAATCACGTAAAACTTGACATTTAAGAAAAATTTTAAATTGCGCGAAAAGATAAATAACAAAACATTGTATGTTTTGATTGAGGACTAGCCTGGTTTTTAAAAAAAATTACATATTTCACATAATTACATAATTTATTTATTTTCTTCAAATCCTGAATTACATAAGCTTTGAGAAATTCAAACAAACTTTAAATTTACAATTAAAATCAATAAAACATTATAGGCAATAACAATAAATGTTGTATGTCTGCATAGTAATCAGACATAAACAATTTTTTTTTAAACAACATTTGTTATATATAATCTTTTATTTATTTTAATTTTAATTTTTAATATTGTTTGAATTTCTCAAAGCTTCTGTAATTCAGGACCTGATGAAAATAAATAATTTTACTACTACTAATTACATAATTTACTCAGTGTACATACTTTATTCAATAATAATGCGACATCGAGCTGCTTCGTTTAATGCTTGTATGCAACTCACAGTATAGACAGTAGCCAATCTTTTTGGGTTGTTGTTGTAATCGTTGTTGTTGTAGCTATATTCACCCTTGAGGAAGGTACTGGGTTGTGTGCTGCTATTTAATGGCCTTCCTCAGAATTTTTCTTAGATTTCAGGGTTGTGTGCTGCATTATTCTTAGATAAATTATATTATATATATTTGATATATCTTGATCTTATTAAAATAAAATTATAAATGGCGCAGTAATTAAACAAATGAGTAAAATGAATCCAAAATATGAATGCTAAAATCTAAAAAATTATGTAAAGCAATATAAAATAAACGTAATAAATATTTAAATACTTATAGTCCGGTCAAATTAGACCAAAAATAGGAGTGAAGTTACAAAAATTCCCGCCCAGCTGAAAATTGGTAGGATTGTTCAAAACACCATCATAAATGAAATCAAGAAAGTCCTCATCGTTCCGATACCTGGAAAGAAATTACTCGGGGTCAAAAGTTACAAAAACGGGGTTTTCGCGATTTTCAGCAAAACGGTAAGTTTATCATAAAATTTGTTTAGACAAAAATTGTAGATCAGATAATTATCTATAACAAATGTCTAAATACTTTTTGTCCTAAGAGCCACCGTTCCCACGCCACCTTTGTTGTACTTATATTATATTATGCCGATTACAACTCTTCCAACTTTTTGAATCGTTATATCTCGGAAACGGTGGCTCTTAGGAAAAAAGTATTTAGACATTTTTTATAGATAACACTGGATCACAAATTTTAATTTGGTTTTTGTTCTACAGACGCCACTATCCAAGTTCTACGTAGAATTGCTCGGTGATTCCGAAAATCGAGTAAATTTTTTTTTATGGACACGTTTTCGAGATATTTGCAATTTACCGTTATTCAGCTTAAAGCAAAAATTGGTTCCTTTTAGTCACGTATATCTTACGAACGAATTTCAAAATCTTAATGCAATCTTAATGCGGCAAATGAAAGCCAATGAAATTCTCCATAAACCGTATATACATCACTTTCCGATAGGGCTTATAGTTTCTGACAAATTAATTAATCATTCCAGCTTTTTTTTTTATTTTTTAAGCAAAAAATGAAAAAAAATCTAACTTTAACAGAGGAAAAATTTAAAAAATAACAGGTTCTGTGCCAAAATTTGGCATTTGTACTAAAGCCCTCTCTGTTACAAAAAAAAAATCAAGTTACTGATGAAGAAAATCGATGGATAAATACGAAATATGAGTGGTCAAATGAAAATGCGCAAAGATTTTTTGTATGAAATACGAGCAGTAAAGCGTGCTACTCATACGCCACGTACACCCGAACTTCCAACTTTTTGAATCGTTATATCTCGGAAACGGTGGCTCTTAGGACAAAAAGTATTCAGACATTTGTTATAGATAATTATCTGATATAAAATTTTTGTCTAAACTAATTTTATGATAAACTTACCGTACGTATAATTTTTTCTAAAACAAATATTGCGAAATTTCAAGGATAAAATTTTAAAATGACATTTTCAATATTTACAAGCCCTTCTGTACCAGAAACCAGTGATCGGACTTAAAAAAAAATNGTTTGGCCGAGCTTCTCCTCCGATTTGTGGCGTGCGCCTTGATGTTGTCACACAAAGCGGAGGGACCTACAGTTTTACGCCGACTCCGAACGGCGATTGTATTTTTATGAGAAGCTGTTTTTCATGGCAGAAATACACTCGGAGGTTTGCCATTGTCTGCCGAGGGACGACCGCTGTTAAGAAAAAAACCTTTTTTTTTTCTATATTTTTGCGATGTTGCTTTGACCAGGCTTTGAACCCAGGCGTTGCGGAGTGGAAGCGCACACTGCTTACCACTACACCACAGCGGCCGACTTTTTAATTAGACCCTAAAAAAAAAATATAGTATAACAAAGTGCTAGATTGAAGTTGCTAAAAATTGCATTGCGTTTTGGCAATTTTTTCTTTGACAGTGTAAAGCGGTTCCTTCCATATCAAATTATTTTTCGAACATAAATTTTTTTGCAACCTTGCGCAGTGCTGCCAGCGTTTCATTCTATCACGTCACGATGTAACGAACAAATGTGGCTCGTTACAGAAACCGCTACTTGTGATTTGCCGATTTTGACAATTCTTAAGTAAATGTAAACAACGCCTCAGAAACTTTAGATGCACCGAAATTTGCTAGTACTTTTACAAAAATCGCCGTTGTTTATTAATATTCGCTATTAATTTTTTTTTTATAAATCATATACTTTAAAATTTAACGTAACGACGCCACGTTTCCTGTTGAAAAATTTATTATTGACAAAATTTACTATTTAACAGTTTATTTTATCCTCCCATTCGGCTTTGTTTACTTTTACTTGAGAAATTTCATCGCCGCCGAGAATGCGGAATCTTGTATTATATCATTCTTGTTACTATATAGTGTTTAGTGTTGGACAATTTTTGCTCTTAAAATTAAGAAAATTATGTCGAGCAAAAATAAAACTAGGTACTCAAAAACGCGAATATGTAGTAGATTTCACACCTTGTGTGGTAGATGTGGTAGATGGTCAAAAAAGTGGCACCCAGTGTTGCCACAAAAAATTACTAAATTCCTCAAAATCAAATGAAAAATCATCAAAATCCGAACAAATTACTCAAAATTTTCTTATTACAGGTATGAGTATTGTTTACTGCATACTATTTCAGGTACTTAGTATAAAAATTAATTACATTCTCCAATTCAATTAGTACATTTGGTTTGTATATAATACTGCAGCAACTATATCAGTGCTCAATCTGGTCCTCAAGTCAGTCCTACGCATTTTTAAGCTACTACATATACGTTCTACTGAAGAATTAGAAAAGGGCTATATTAGTAATGCAGATATAATTTTTGTTAATTGGGAAACTTATATGAACCTGAAGAATCTTCTAATTCAAAAACTTTCCTATAATTTTCTGGATCTAATGAAGAATCAATATGAATATCCTTATGATTGAACAATGCGTGTTCTCTCCATTCGTTACCGAGATTTCGCAAGTTCAAAATAAGTTGAAAAAAATTATCGATAACATTTTGAATATTTAGCAGTAAATGCAGATGTGCTTAAAAGCGAAAAACACAACACAAGCGGCTTGACAAACCAAGCGAAATATTCCTTCGCTTAAAGCTATTTATGTTGTGTATGGGGGTGTTTGAAGGTTTGAGGGAAATGTGAACAAAATTCTAAATTTTTTGATTTTCTGGCCGCCATGTTGACCTTACGCTGTGTATGATAAAGTCGGTTCATTCGCAACGGAATTTTTAGGGAATGAGGACGCAAGAGAAAAATCGATGAAAACCAAACCCTTTTACATTGTGAACCGGAAGAAAACTAAAATTCTTTGCTTGGACGAGTCATATTTGCATGGCTTATGGCGAAATGGGAAAAGTTGGTTTGAAGAATGTTTGACAAGCCGCTTGGGTGGTGTGTCTCGCTCTTTATAAAACTTCGGAAAGCTTTTTGTTCAACAATTTGCAGAGCGATTTAACAACTCTGATGTATAAAACATGGTTGCATTTGTTATCCGCAAATATGTTGAGAGAAAATTCCTCAAAAATCCCTCAAAATAAAAATCCTCAAAAAATACTCAAGCGCACCCGAAATTCCTCACGTTTTGGGGAATTACTCACAAAGTGGCAACACTGGATCTACCACAATGTGGTAGAAGTCCGATCACTGCTTTACACCAGAGCTGGGCAATTTTTGCTCGCGAGCAACGCCAGCGTCGCAGTTCGTTTACGTGCACAGAAGCAAAGCAGCGAATTTGGATTCAGTCTGCTTGCAGATTTCACCAAGGTAACATCATGTTCGGCTGTGGATTGTTTTTCTTCGTAATTTTAGCACGCGCTTGCCACATTTTGTGTAGAAAATTTACAAAAAATCCCCAAAGCAAAAAGTGGTGTGTTTTTCTTAGAATGGTGTTTGCATGCATTTGCGACGATTCAAACACAAAATAGTGCGACCCTATATAAGAACTAGAGTTTATTGTTCAAAGAGCTTTCAACAAGCCGCAATATCCGTTATGCAGTTATGTCTACGAATTTCGAATATAAGAAAACTGTATTTTTCATGCCGTGTCAATTAAAAAAATATAAAATGAGCTGCTTGCTGACCAACGTTTAATAATTTTCTAATAAGTTCCATGATTTTTATAAAAAAAGTGCACAAATTGCGTGCCATATTTTAGAATAATTTGTTTCTATCTAAAGAAATCGATATAGAAATTTAAATGCTGGTTTATACTCAAAAATACTCAATGAATAATATTTATAAGTTATATTCTATTTTTAGCACTAAATTCCTATTTATATGAAAATAATAAAAAAACGACTCTCGCCTTCAATCAAACCGATTTACCCAACATAAATGAAAACTACTCACAACCACAAACACCTAATATTAATATACAACAACACAATACCGACATAAACACAACGCAAAAAGTGCCAAGCACTGTACAAACACACCGTGCACATAATAACATTTCAAACCCAGAAACAAAAGAGAATAAAGAATACTATATCAATACAATGCCAACAATGTTATCAGTCGATGACCCAACAACGAGCGTAATGGTGTCAGCATTGCTTTCGCACCTTACTTCCCCTCGCAAGACGAAATGGTAGAGTAAATGCTTCGTATCGTACAGTGGAGTTTAAATGGTCTATTTAATAATTATGCAGACCTCAATATATTGATTAATGAATTCCGCCCAGATATCATTGCCTTACAGGAAACCCACCTTCCACATAATAATACAGCCCATCCGCCTAACAAGTACATAGGCTACTTCCACAACTGTAGCCAAATCGTAACGCACAAACAAGGTATCGCTGTGTTTATGAAAAAGTCCATGATTCAAAAACAAGTCCCCATAGTGTCTACTATTTCCTGTTTGGCGGTCGAAGTTGACATTGGGTATAAACTAACGATAATCAATTGTTACATTCCACCACACCAAAATTTCACAACCAGGGAACTTACAAATATTCTTAATACTTTCAATACTCCGATTATTCTGCTTGGAGACTTTAACGCCTGGAGCCCCCTATGGGGTTCTCCTTATACAAACAGTAGTGGCCAGATTATAGAAGACATAATCCTTTCCCACAACCTAATAGTCCTTAACGATGGTTCACCCACACACTTTTCTACCCACAAGACCTTTTCCCATCCAGACATCATCCGCATCTATCGCCCCCAAACTATCATCTCGCACGCTAGATGAACTCCATAACAGCGACCATTTTCCCCTCATCACCTCACTATCCTGCCCCGGTTGGTCACAAATCAAACCAAAATCGAAATTCCTTACTGACAAGGCTGATTGGTCTGAATTCCGCTCGATTGCCACATCCCTATCAAACAAAAGCCCCTGCTTAAAAAATATTAACGCTGAAGCCGCGGCGATAAAAACTATTATTCCCTAAAACAGCACAAAAAAATTTCGAGCAAAACTGCCCTACTGGTCCAACCACCTAACTGTGCTTAGAAACAATAAGAAACTTTTTTGGGCTAAATATAAAAAAGATAGGACTGACACAAACCTTATCTATTATAAAAAAGCAAACGCGGCATTCAGAAAAGAACTTAATCGCCAAATATAAATCACTGGAAAGGATTACCGCAAATATTAATCCACACTCAAGCCCAAAACAGGTCTGGGCAGACATAAAAATCCTGACTGGTTCTGCACTATCCTCCTTCATCCCTTTTATTCACTCACCTCAAGGTCCTATATACCCACCAAATGAAATAGCGGAAGAATTTGCCTCTTCTTGGTCAAAACACTCCCACCACTCCAACTTCCACATACACTTCAATACCCTTAAAGAACAAATTACAGCAGAAATCTATGACAACCTTTCTTCCTCTCCCAGCGTTCTAGCGGTAGAAGCTCCAATTACCTCAGATGATTTTGAATCCACAGTATTCAAAATGTCTGGTAAAACTCCTGGTGAAGATAAAATCACCTACCCCATCCTCAAAAACCTTCCCAACTCTTTAAAAACAAGACTCGTCAACTTATACAATGAAATATTTAACAGCGGTGTATATCCTTAAGATTGGAAGATGTCCTCTATCATCCCTATCCCTAAACCCAACAAGCCTCCTTCCTTATAGCTAGCTATACACCGATATCCCTCCTTCCCTGCATATCCAAAATCTTGGAGAAGATAATCTCAACGCGCATTATGTGGTTCGCTAAAACAAATAAATTGTTATCTCCCTACCAATTTGGGTTCCAAAAAGGGATATGTGTTATAGAACCGTTGATATATTTCGAATACTTTGCCTCTACAGCATTAGCAACCAGAAACCACGTCTCTGTATTGAGCTTAGACTTTGAGAAAGCTTTTGATAGAATCGGTGTTCACCTCGTACTCAGAGAACTAAAGCGTTGGAAGATCGGGAAAAAATTTATAATTTTGTAAGGTCTTTCCTAAAAAATCGGAAATTCATCGTTAGTCAATAACCACAAGTCGAGTATTCACAATCTCTATAATGGAATACCACAAGGATCTCCACTCTCGGTTATCCTGTTCACAATTGCTTTTAACGAACTATGCTCAGTAATTGCTTCTTTTAGTCATGTAGAGCATATTATTTACGCCGACGATGTCCTTATCTTTTCCAAGATCAAAGACTTGAGGCAGATTGAATTAAATTTCATAGATATCCTTAAGAGCATAAACATTTGGAGCCAAACCTCAGGTGCTGNCTCACCTCAAGGTCCTATATACCCACCAAATGAAATAGCGGAAGAATTTGCCTCTTCTTGGTCAAAACACTCCCACCACTCCAACTTCCACATACACTTCAATACCCTTAAAGAACAAATTACAGCAGAAATCTATGACAACCTTTCTTCCTCTCCCAGCGTTCTAGCGGTAGAAGCTCCAATTACCTCAGATGATTTTGAATCCACAGTATTCAAAATGTCTGGTAAAACTCCTGGTGAAGATAAAATCACCTACCCCATCCTCAAAAACCTTCCCAACTCTTTAAAAACAAGACTCGTCAACTTATACAATGAAATATTTAACAGCGGTGTATATCCTTAAGATTGGAAGATGTCCTCTATCATCCCTATCCCTAAACCCAACAAGCCTCCTTCCTTATAGCTAGCTATACACCGATATCCCTCCTTCCCTGCATATCCAAAATCTTGGAGAAGATAATCTCAACGCGCATTATGTGGTTCGCTAAAACAAATAAATTGTTATCTCCCTACCAATTTGGGTTCCAAAAAGGGATATGTGTTATAGAACCGTTGATATATTTCGAATACTTTGCCTCTACAGCATTAGCAACCAGAAACCACGTCTCTGTATTGAGCTTAGACTTTGAGAAAGCTTTTGATAGAATCGGTGTTCACCTCGTACTCAGAGAACTAAAGCGTTGGAAGATCGGGAAAAAATTTATAATTTTGTAAGGTCTTTCCTAAAAAATCGGAAATTCATCGTTAGTCAATAACCACAAGTCGAGTATTCACAATCTCTATAATGGAATACCACAAGGATCTCCACTCTCGGTTATCCTGTTCACAATTGCTTTTAACGAACTATGCTCAGTAATTGCTTCTTTTAGTCATGTAGAGCATGTTATTTACGCCGACGATGTCCTTATCTTTTCCAAGATCAAAGACTTGAGGCAGATTGAATTAAATTTCATAGATATCCTTAAGAGCATAAACATTTGGAGCCAAACCTCAGGTGCTGACATTGCTCTTAATAAGTGCTCCTCATTTCACATATGCAGGAAACATATCTGTTCTTTTCCGCCCCTTTCCCTACATAACATTCCAATACCTCACTCAGACACCTTAAAGATTCTTGGCTTAATATTTGATAAGAGACTTAGCTTTAATCAACATTGTCAGTATATAAGAACTAGTATATTATCTAGGCTAAACATAATTAAATTTCTTTCATCTAAACACTGTTTTGTACACACCAACACCCTTGTAAACATAACCAAATCACTAATACTCTCAAAAATCGATTATGGTCTTTCAATATACGGCAATTGTGCTAAATCTCATGTCAGACTTACGTGCACCATACCACGCAGCCACAAGAAGGAGTATACGTGCGTTCCCCACGTCACCAGTCAGAGCAGTTCTTATCGAAGCCGGACTACCTGATATCTCGAACAGGACAGAGTACAATACAATGATGCTAATACTCAAACTGCTCCATTGCCGCAATCAGCTGTTATTTACCCAAATCAACTATGTTTTTCTTCATGCACACAAAACTAGGAAAGTATCCGCATTATCACGGTAGTACAGGAAATGGACATAATATCGTCACCAACATTAGTAAATACAGCGTCTCATCCACCTTTCATGATTCCTAAATCTTCATTCGTCACCGTTGTTCAGAATCACCCTAAGAACAAAACCAGCTCTAGCGAGTACCTACAAATATTTAATGAAGCCATACAGCCATACAAAGAGGACTGGGAAATTATATACACCGATGGATCGAAATCTGAACCAGTACAACGTTTGCTGTCACAAACATACTTGGTGCCACCATTACTGTCGGTACTCTGCCCACATACTGCTCAGCTTTCACAGCTGAAGCTGCTGCTCTGCTTGAAGCAGTACTGTACTCCTCTCGCAAAGATGGTAAGAATATTATATGCACAGACAGTAAGTCTTCAATTGAAGCCATTCTTAATCCATCGAATGATTGCCACCTCGTAAACAAAATCCGCCAAACCCTACTTCAGTATAGCTCCATAAAAGTAATGTGGATACCTGGACATACAGGCATTAGAGGAAATGAGATTGCGGATAAAAGAGCCAAAGAAGCTGGCACCGAACCTCTTCTTCTTTTCGATTACCTGACAAATGCAGATATTCGTAAACTCTGCAAAAAACAGCAACACGAAAGTTGGCGAACAGAATGGAGTAAATACCAGCGTTTTTATAAAACCTGCAACCCCGATGGTACACGATCGACCTATCCTGCAAACCTGCCTATCAGAGATATGAAAACTTTTGTCAGGCTCAGAATTGGACACACACACATCTACTCAACGGTCAAACTGCACCACCCTGCCCCTCTTGCGGCGACTGCAACCTCACAGTATCACACCTGCTCGATGACTGCCCAGGGCTTCAACACATAAGATCAGCACTGTTTACTAACACTAAACCCTCTGATCATCTTAAATGTATTAATGACATCAACGTTAATATTCTATCACACTTTGTATCTCTAAGTAAATTAAGCATATAGTCAAATATCATCAGTCATAAATTCACACCTACATATATACATCTTTATGTACTAAATATTGTCACCTAAGTATGTTAAAATTTTTTTTCTTTTCTAGCCGACGGCCCTGGCAGCCAGTGCTTTAGATTTAAGTGTAGCAATTATTTATAATTGTTTCTCTTTAAAATAAATAAATAAATAAAATCTAAACACCGAACATAATTTTACAAGTATTAAATTTTTCGTATGAAAAAGTTTCTATGAACTAATAGTATTAGTTACTAAAAACTTCCACGATTCATTATTTCACTATACGTATAAGCAAAATTGGGCAAAATACACATGCACGAAAAATACCAATTTTAGTACATTTATAACAACCTGGCAACCATAACTGAGCGCGACGCACTATTACTATGACAAAATGAGACTGTGTTGGTGTGCCCAGCATTGGTTTACACCAGAGTGTCCAGATTTGGAGATTTCGCGCCAATTTGTCGTTTGTTTTTATATTTGCGCGTACAAATTTAGGAAATCGCCATTGGCGATTTTTTCCCTTCAAATAAATTTTATCCAATTATAAAAAATATACAAAACTTAGTTTTCCACGATAATTTTACGGAAGATGCTAATGAACTGCGTGATAAACTTGACTTAAGAAGCATATTAAAAGACTGTCAAAATGTTTAATCACCCTAATCGAAGAACTTTTGAAACGATTACCTAGTCAATTAAATACTTCTAAAAAAGCTTTGGTTTTTTCACCGGAAAAGTGTGTGAATCACAAGAGGACGAGTTTCAGGGACCTGCCAATTCACTATTTGACTTTGAAGGAAAGAAAAGTAGGGGAGACTGAATATTTAAATATTTTAACTTTCCCACAGAATAACTTTTCTCAGAACCATTCCAGCCGACTCTGAAAAAATAAAAGGTTTGGAAATATAAGTAAATTCATATTATTATCCTTGCCGCACTCACATGCTTTGTTGAGAGCGTTTTTTCCGCAATGAATTCAACAAAAACTAAGATTCGAAATTGGATGAGGTTGGAAAGCCTTAATTCAATAGTTCGAATAAAGTATTATATGAAGGCTAATAGTTTCTGCTGCAAAACGTTTCCAATATCAAACAGTATGTTATCAAGGTTGAATAGCTCAATATATGACAACAACAGAAATGTAAATCATTCAGACACTATAGGTGACTTTGAAGAAATTGTGGAAATAGCTGATCTCGCCTTATAGGTTTTTATCTAATTTTTAACGCCGAGCTCTTAAAGACGGAATTTTCGCTTAATAAATTAATATGAGTTCTAATAAATTTAATAATTGCGCAGTCCTATTGCAAAATATGTTGAAACCAATATTGTTTGTACATCACTATTATATAAGTGATTTGTCTTATTTATTATTACCCTCGGAGGGTATTATATTCGTTTTTGGGTTTAAATGTTATATTATAACAAGATCTCATTTTCAAAATAAAAGATTTGTTAAATCGATTTCATGAATTTTATTTAAAAAAAAATTGCGATTTTTGGCGATTTTTTTTCCAGAAATTGCGCCCTTTTTTAAACAATCTGGACACCCTGGTTTACACTATTGAACTGTTCTCTTTTTCCCTGTGTTCGATTTTATGAGAACACTGAAATTACTTTTCTCTTCCATCACAGGCACAGTATAAAATTACCCAACAAGCATTTCAGTAAATGTTAAAATAACTTTAAGTAAGTTTGCTATAATAAGCGTTAAATAAGGATTTTTAATATTAAGCTTATTAAAAGTTTTTTCAAATAAACCTTTAATAAGTTTTGAGAGCGAATGTTTATAAATAACTTAAACTTATAAATGAAATGCAAATGCCAACGACATGAAGTAGTAAATATAAATTTTTTCAATCGTAAGTGACGTGTTTACGTTTTTTAAAATATATTATTAAAAGGAAAAAATTAAATAAAACCAATGCGGTAAAAAAAATCCAATCCAGGACCCGCTGCGCTAATCGGTGCAGCATTCGAGTCTTCAAAAGATGAGTTCTCCTTAGCCTTTCTTAGTTTAACATTCAACTAAAAATGTATTACATTTTTTTCAGAAAAGTTCATCAATGATAATGGCGACGATGATGCGGAATATATAGCTGCATCGATGTCGTTTTTCCAATTTGCCAATAACCGCTTGTAATTGAAAGCACGCAACAAGATATAATAATTAACTTTTTTATGCTTAATTTTTGTGTGTTATCGGGAATTTGTATGCTAAAATGTCTATTCCCTATTTACATTTTCGCGACTGTAGATGAGTCCGCCGAAAATTCGCATTTCTTTTAGTTTCTAGATGTTAAGCAATCTATGTATGAGTTTTTATTGAAATATCTTTAAATAAAGGGTTATAAAAATGTTTATAAAAAGCTTCTTTTTTTTTGAACATTTCGAGCCCTAACCGCCAAAATAACGTAAGCGAAATTTTTTCAAAATTTTCTTTTTGATGCAGAAATGCATCTAGATGCTCTAGGAATATTTCTGCATCAAAAAGAAAATTTTGAAAAAAATGTCGCTTACGTTATTTTGGCGGTTAGGGCTCGATTTTTAGTAAGTTTATTTTCATACGTTTATAAACAACTTTTTTTGAACCTTTATTATAAGTTTACACTTTTAGGCTTATAAAAAGCTTTCTTTTCAACATTTATTAAAAGTTTATATTTCTACGCTTATAACCAATGTTCCTTTTCAATTATATTACGCTTACTTTCAAGCGTTTTATAAACAAAAAATCAACGTTTTGTAAGCTTAATGCTTATAATTGAAAACTTAAAAAAAACTTTCTTTAAGTTTACTTTGCTTGTTGGGTACTTTATGCTAGGCACTAACACCATGTTCTGACTGACAACTAAAACACTTTGAAAACGAGTTTTGGAATTGTGGGCTGAATGCTGTTCACACCGGCTGTTAGTGTTTTCGTTGACATTTCTTACATCCTCTGATTACAGTTTTGCTACACAAATACAAAACCAAAATGCTTTTCCCCTTCTTAGCAACCTCTTGCTTTCATTCTTATTTTACTTTGGACAGCCAGTTAACAACAAATCCGAAATGGCGTAATAAAGATGATAAAATATTACTTCCACTTCGATAAATAATCGAAAAAAACTAGTGAAGACACCGATTGGAATGAGTGGAACGAAAGTTTTCAAGTAGTTTTCAGCGAAAACTGGTTTTCGTTTGACAGATTTTATATGGACGAAAACACAAGTTTTAGGTCGAAAACCAGTTTTAGCAACGAAAAAATCAGACGGATTTTATCATTCAAGCTAAATGGATCAGAACAATCTAGCAATCTCCTTTGTATAATGCAACTGTTATCTGTTCTTCCCCCTGGGGCAAAAGTGCACCGGCCACTGCATCCTTTGTATTCTACTTAATTAAGGAAAAGTCTTTTCAAATAATGATTAAACTATTTTTTTTTTAATTTCGCTATTCACTTGCGATTATATTTATTTTGATTTGTTTCTGTCAAAGTAGCTGAGTAAGAACTTCGAATTTCAAGTTTTTAGTTTAGTTTAGTGCCGCTGATAGTTACGATCGGATTACAGCATACCAATTTTCGAATTTTCGGAACGGAGCTACGAATTCGTAACTACGACCATTCGGATTACAGCATAGGGGTGTATTATTATTCTGTAGATGACAAGAGAGGAGCAGGAGCATAGTTTGTCCCCCGTTTGCCCATTCTAGGTAGAATTTCTTTGTCCGTTTTATGCATACGAAGCGTCTAGAAAAAAAGCGGACACAAGTATATACATTCGTACATACATATGTACATGCAAACATCCGTATGCGTGGCACCTTTCTACACTCCGTTGCATAATTATAAATCCAGTTCAAAAGTCTTTGAAACACCCGTCACAATAAAGATAGGTAACAACTTTCTTCTATAACTTTTGCATGGTAAGAGCTCTCTAAAATAGAGAGGCTAATTTTTTTATAATCATAATCTGAATCAGTGATGAAATTGATGGTACAATTGTACTTTAGTTAATACATTTTGGGTCCCAAAAGTACATTGGTACTACATCGACATTTTTGATACAATTTTGTCAAAATACAGCATTACGACAAATTATGTAGAAATACGACTTGTAGATAAAAATGCAGTCATCTTTTTCCTACTTTATACAGGTATGTGCGTTGTGTTTATTAAAAACGAAAGACTTTTTAAAATCATCAAAAAGTTGTTGCTATGATATAAGCAACTGTTTCTTTGTGTTACTCGCACTTAATAAACATACTTGTATGGTTTTGTTGATTAACTAGAATTATTGATTATAATGGAAACTTAGGGTTCGTATGGCCTTTTTAAACTATGCATATGTACAAGTACATATAACGTTACGCATCCAAGTCCACGGACGAAATTTTTCCAGATTTTTGGTGCAGTACACACTGGCCGAACCAAAAACAAGGTATTTAATATTAACGAGTAAGTCTTAATATTTCCGGAAAGTCAACCAGTTTTTTTATACAAAAAACACTAAAAATAAGATAATAACCAATGCCTATTTATTGCTTCAGGGGTTTCAATGATTTCCTTGATTTTATAATTTCGTGAAATTAGACTTTTAGAAAAAAAGTGAAATATTTCCAGAAGGTCACTTTTAGGTGGAAAAGGATTTTTTATTTAATTCGCTTGTTTCTACAAAAGTGTTCAAATGGCATATGTGGGAAGTTGTTGCTGAAGAAGGATTAAACAAAAAACCTGCCTCCCAAGAAAAACGTCACGTTAATGTCTTGAAGAAGGCGCAAAAAACCTCCAACATTGGCTTATCTGATAAATGAGTTTAAAAGTGATATGCAAATGTTACATTCTGGAAAAATGCAAATATTCAAAAATAAGAACAAAAATTAATTTTTGAAGAGCATGAAAGCAGTTTCGTATTCGCGTCAGTAAACGATTTTAGAGGATAAGATTATCAATCTTAAAAAAAAATATATAAAATACCTGCCATGAACACTTTGTTTGGAAATTACCCATATACATATGTCTGTCTGGTCTTTTAAATTTTGGTACTTTTTCGGCTGATTTAGTACATTCTTTTTGTCCATTTGGTACAAAAATTAAAAACTCATTTATCATCCCTGAACCTGATTTAAAAGAATTAAAAAATTTAAAAATTACTTGTTGCAAAACTATAAATCAAAAAAAAAAAAAAACTCCCAATAAAA
Source organism: Rhagoletis zephyria (assembly GCF_001687245.7). Lineage (NCBI taxonomy): Eukaryota > Metazoa > Arthropoda > Insecta > Diptera > Tephritidae > Rhagoletis > Rhagoletis zephyria. Next base: position 305,342 of record NW_016157322.1, on the reverse strand, counting down.
TGAGTAAAACATGCAAATATGTCCTTCTAATACTCTATTTGTGCTCCATTGACTTTAATTAAATGAAATATGTGCTTCCTCCTTCTTAGACATAATGTTTTCGGTAAAGCGGCATCCAGTTTATACCACTCTTGCAAAACCGCCAATCGAAGTCATATAACGTTTTCAAATTGGTGATTATCAGCATAAACTTTCTTTGCGAGTATTCTCCACACATTTTCTATTGGATTGACGTCACGAGGGCACAAGGGTTCGAATATTGTTGGTTTCCATCACAATTTGCCAGAAGCTAACAGCAAAATGTTCAGAGCCCGTTGGTCGTCAAACAATTTGGAGGGCCTTAAAACGTTACTAGCACATCGAGTATGGTGAAATGATCACGGCCCCGCGTCTTTTGCTACATCCTAAAGCTGCTCGAAAGGATTTCGCTAGCAAAAGCATGGCAATTGACAGAATACTCCAAGTTGTTAAATGGTTATTTTACCTTAAAATTCACTATTAAGAAGTTGGCTTAGGTTATCTTTTCAGACGAAAAGAAATTGAAACTGGATGGTACGATTTACGGCAAGAGTGATGCATTTTTTACCGGCGGAACTTCGGTCGCGGAAATGTGATTGTGTAGGGTGCAATAACATCAGATTGTACTCTTGAGTTGCAATTCTGCTCAAATAAAATGAAGAGTTTAGACTATATTCCCATGCTGCTGAGCAGTCTCAAACCAGTTATTGAGTGCAATGAAAGACATCGCATTTTTCAACACTACAATGCTGCAATTCATACAAGCAGGGAGGCAAAATGCTGCTTGGAAACCAGCAATATTCGAACCCTTGAGCTCTCGTGACATCAATCCAATGGAAAATATGTGGAGAATACTGGCAAAGAAAGTTTATGCTGATAATCGCCAATTTGCAAACGTTATATGGCTTAAATTGGCGATTTTCCAAGAGAGGCATAAACTGGATGGTGCTTTACCGAAGACATTATGTCTAAGTATGAGGAAGCATATATTTCAGTTAATTAAAGTCAATGGAGCACAATTAGAGTATTAGAAGGACAATGTTTGCATGTATTACTCATTTTATTGGGATTTATTTTTTTGGATTTATAGTTTGCAACAAGTAATTTTTAGATTTTTTTAATTCTTTTAAATCTGGTTATGATTATAAAAAAATTAACCACACTATTTTAGAGAGCTCTTACCATGCAAAAGTCATAGAAGAAAGTTTTGGATTTATAATTATGCAACGGAGTGTACATCTGCTTACATACATGTGTACATACGGATGTTTGCATGTACATATGTATGTACTAGGGATGCCAAAATATCAGGAAAATTGGGATCCCGGGATTTCGGGATATTTTTTAGGTAATCCCGGGATTCCGGGATTTATCCCGGGATTCAAATTGAGTCATAAATTTTATGAATATGAGTAAAAATTCAATATCTGAAAGCATTTATACATACCATTAAATAAAACTATTTAAAATTTACATAAACCGGGTTCAAATTGAGTCATAAATTTTATGAATATGAGTAAAAATTCAATATCTGAAAGCATTTATACATACCATTAAATAAAACTATTTAAAATTTACGATAAACCGGGATTCAAATTGAGTCATACATTTTATGAATATGAGTAAAAATTCAATATCTGAAAGCATTTAAACATACCATTAATAAAACTATTTAAAATTTACGATAAACTGATTGTAAAACTCATATATCGCTAGCTTAGAGTGAAAAGTTGCTAACTTCACTTTTAATGAAAAATCATATTTTGATATAGGAGGCTAGAAAAATTAAAATTGCATCGTTTTGAAAAGGGTAAAGGTCCTTGTTTTATGGTTTCTTGGTTATATTCAATGAAAGGAAAATATGCTAAGGCCGAAAAAAGCTCCTAAAATTCGATAAGGCCAAAAAAGTTCGAAATATTTTAATAAATATCGAATCCCTCCGATTCGTATGGAGTTTTGCTTTGCTTTAAACAGGCAAAATGTTGTGTTCCAAGTTTTGCGAAATACTTGAACAAAAAAGGCTATACGGAGTTTTCCTCTCGTGTATAATTTTTAAATTGGGACTTAGCAACTTTGCACTCTACGCTAGCGATATTTATTAAATCAGACAAATTTTAAAGTAAAACATTTTTTTAATTGTATTTAAAAAACCATGTGATTGAGGAACGTATACATCACAAATAATAATGTAAATACCAGGTACTTTTGAAAGTGACGATTAATAAAAAAAAACATAAAACAATATACAAAAACAATTTCTCTACACATGTTTATTCTACTCTATAAAGAAATGGCGAATGGACAATTTTTTGCAATTTTTTTCGCAATTTACTAGAAATTTTGAGGGTGTACGAGTCAAACGGATCTCAGAATCGGATTCAGCGGGTCGAAATACGTATTGGTAGCTGGGTCTGGTTAAAAACACAAACCCCTTTTTTGCCGGTGTTGTTATTATTGCACTTAAAATGTTTTCGTAAGAGCAGCAACGCATTCAAAGCGGAGTCTTCTAAGCTTGACCTGCAGTTTTTACATACAAAACCTACTGATGAAAAACATATTTCGGCATCAACACTTTTAGGCTGAACTGTCATTTGAAGATAATGACCCCTATCTCCTCCATTACGGGATGAAGGGTATGAAAAGTTGCGAAACGATTATTTATATCTCCACCGACATCATGTTCATCGCAGTACTGCTGCGGTAATAAGCCCAAAATACAATAGCGCAGTGGCAGTGGCAGTGACAGTTTTTAAAATCAGCTCTTACTGCTAATATTGGCAGTCACTGCCGTAACNAATCAGCTCTTACTGCTAATATTGGCAGTCACTGCCATAATAAACACAGTACGGTGTTGTCAGTGACATTCCCTTTTGTTTGTTTACATTTTTGTTGTTGCCTTTTAGGCTTCAGTGACATCAACTTATGTTAGCTGCGTTTCATTTATGTCAAATTCAGCATGCGAAGTTTGCTGCGATGTAGGCAGTGGTAGTGAATTTAGAATTTGGGCTTGATTGAGCAGTACTGCTGGCTGCCACTGCTGTATTGTGAGTCGCTTCATTCGACACCACACTTTCTAAAAAACAGCTGATTTCGATAAACTGCCGCTGCCACTGCGACTGTGTTATTGTATTTTGGGCTATACTGACTTTGTGCACCAAACAAAGAGCGTAAATTTGCCTCATATACACAATAAGCCATCGTTCGGACTTTGCTCCGATAGGAGTAGATTTGTTCCGTTTTGTCGAAATAATTTGAAACCTAGTCCTCTACTCCGCTCAGCTGAAAATCTGCTCCGTTTTGTTGCATCAACAAATCTACTCTTCCAATAGAAAGGAGGTGGGGTTTTTAATAGCAAATTAAAAGTTATATTTTACCTTTTTATCGACACGATTG
>NW_016157322.1:262414-301831 GCF_001687245.7 Rhagoletis zephyria | reverse complement strand
AGTTGCGAAACGATTATTTATATCTCCACCGACATCATGTTCATCGCAGTACTGCTGCGGTAATAAGCCCAAAATACAATAGCGCAGTGGCAGTGGCAGTGACAGTTTTTAAAATCAGCTCTTACTGCTAATATTGGCAGTCACTGCCATAATAAACACAGTATGGTGTTGTCAGTGACATTCCCTTTTGTTTGTTTACATTTTTGTTGTTGCCTTTTAGGCTTCAGTGACATCAACTTATGTTAGCTGCGTTTCATTTATGTCAAATTCAGCATGCGAATGTTTGCTGCGATGTAGGCAGTGGTAGTGAATTTAGAATTTGGGCTTGATTGAGCAGTACTGCTAGCTGCCACTGCTGTATTGTGAGTCGCTTCATTCGACACCACACTTTCTAAAAAAACAGCTGATTTCGATAAACTGCCGCTGCCTCTGCCACTGTGTTATTGTATTTTGGGCTATACTGACATTGTGCACCAAACAAAGTGCGTAAATTTGCCTCATATACACAATAAGCCATCGTTCGGACTTTACTCCGATAGGAGTAGATTTGTTCCGTTTTGTCGAAATAATTTGAAACCTAGTCCTCTTCTCCGCTCAACTGAAAATCTGCTCCGTTTTGTTNCTACAGCACCTTTGAAAATACACTTGAATTCGTGAATAGGCCCTCACTATCGCCCGATTTGAACCCGATCGAAAAAGATTGCTCTGTCTAAAGTTCTGTAATTGCGTCGTTGCCCACCGATGTAACAATTGTCCCGGTAAAGAAAGAATGAAATAACTTTTTATTAATTTTAACCAAGGCATTTTAATTTTAATGATAATTACACGCTGGATTAAGACGCCTTTACACGGGTCGATTTTCTAGTAGATTTTTGTCGGTCAACCAAAATCGACCCGTGTAAATGACATCTCAACCGTAAAATGTAAGTGCTTTGGCTAGTCTATTTTCCAGTCTACAGAAATCGACCTTTGTAAAGGCAGCTTTAGCCCCTTATTCAGTCCCAGAATACAGTGATACGAGGAGAAATGAATTGTTTTTTATAAAGATAAGAAATGCACATCTACTACGAAAACTTGATTTTTACTCCAATTTTTGCAGTCCGAACCCAGCAAAGAGCGATCGATGAAGGTCAGCTAGTGATTAGTATTGCCAAGTTTTTTATTTAAAAAAGCACCAAAACACTGAAAATAGCGCGAAATTCCCAAAAAGAAACACCAAATTTGTTTGGCTGTGTTTAATGGTATGTTTGCACATAAAGCTGTATGTTCAAAGATTTTAAGTAATCACGCAATGTCACTTGTAAATATCTCCAACTATGCAGTTCATTAATTTAATTAGCAAAATGTTCTTTTAGTCGTAAAACAATTTACAAAACTTTACTTGGTTTCTCTAGCGGCTTTATTTTCATGCAATTGCTTACTTTTGTACAAATGCGCACACCCAGCTAATTAGCAGAATATTCTATGAATTCCGTGATAGAGACTGTGTGAAAATATTGCGTTTGGATTATCCAGAGGAGAAGCTCGGCCAAAGACTAACATATGTGTAAGTCAACGGATAAAGTTTTCCGTACGTTTGGAATGAATAAATGAATGAACAGAATAAATACAATGTCACCATAGAATCACGTTTTTATTATAAAATTACCTTGAAAAGGACACCAAAGAACGAAACAAGCGCTAAACTAAAAAATGTTCGCGTTTTAATTCCCTAAACGCACTTAATTTATTGCGAAAATCACGAAGTTGGCAACAGCTATAGCGATGTCAAATTTGCCCATATACAAGCATGGGCAGAGAGTGAGCGCCTGCTTAAAGAGTGTAAGCATTACATGCGTATTAGGGCGGGTCAAATTTTTTGCATCAAAGGCACATCGCGATTATGGTTATTTGGGTTATTTCAAACATTTTTGCCCAAGAAACCATAGGTCTAGAAAGAATTTCGAGCCAGCGATTTTTTCTATCTAGTCCTAAATTGAATAAAATCGATATAAGTTGTGCATGAATATACCTCACCTAATTTTCAACGCTGAACATTTTCGGCTATTTATTTAAAAATTTAAATTGCATTATGAGTCAAATTTCGTGGATTTTCGCAACAATATTGTCGATTTTCGGAAAAAAGGCGTTAAAATCAAAAAAAAAGTACGTAAGCGGCCTCTGGCAGCCCTCAGAAGAAAAAATTAATGCCAGAAATGGATTCCTCAACCCAAAAACCCCCATAGACATATTTTGGCTAGTTTTCAATACAGCTGTTTCAACAAGTGAGGCACTTTTTGAAAAAAAAACTAGATAGAAAAAATCGCTGGCTCGAAATTCATTTTAGACCTATGGTTTCTGGGGCAAAAATCCTTGAAATGACCCAAATAATCATAATCGCGATGGGCCTCTGTTAATTTTTTTGGGCCCCTACAAATCGACCCGCCCTAATGCGTATACATGCGAGAGCGTAACAAAATGAACGCAAAATCATTCAAACGTCCCAATAAACATTTAGGTTTGAGCTCAACTTGAGATTAAGATTTTCCTGTGCAAACGTCAAGCTGTGAAGTTCTACTTATATTGTGCCTTGATTGGTCTTTGTATTTTGCAAAGTTTATTGTGCTAATTTTGAGTAAAAGTTGCTATAAAAAGTGCCTACGAGCATCTTAGTGTGATAATAACCGAAGCTAAGTGAAAGTTTTGTGATTTTTGTGGTTTTTATTAAATTTAATTAAATTTCACTAGCTTACATCTAATCTTGCCGAGTCATTTGTTGTTATCATTGTTGTTGTTATTCCTTTGTAGTTAACTGAGATCGTTTCTATTTTTGCACATTTCTTTTTGCTCTTTTTGTTTACTTNCTCAAACATATCATTGAAAGACTGAAATTGAAGTAGTAAATACCTTATACCTTCTTGATTGAAACGACATACATAGATGAATTTAAATATTAATTTTTCATTTTATTACTCCTTTTGTGTTATGCAGTTAAGCAAAATCGTATTACAATAATTCACTTCACAGTACACAGTCCGACAGTAATTTACCACTTGATTCACTTGGCGTTTTATTATCTTTCAAGATTATTTGAGGATATTTTGAAGATAATTTGTTAATTTTCCTCTTTATATAGCTTTAGTTTTTCACTTGATAATTAAAAATTCATTTTTCTATCACTTTTTACGTATCTGCGCGTCGGTTAGAGATGAGTTGGAGAATGATGTTGGATATCAACTTGAGAACTATGAATTTCGCCAAGATTGGAGAAATATTTTTTTAGTGTTTTTGGGGCGTAATTGGCACACTAACACAATCACACTTTCAGCTCGCGTTTACTTGGGGTAGTGATCACCGCGGCTCATANATTGGAGAAATATTTTTTTAGTGTTTTTGGGCGTAATTGGCACACTAACACAATCACACTTTCAGCTCGCGTTTACTTGGGGTAGTGATCACCGCGGCTCATATACACTTCTCGTCATTTGAACTGCACACCCTTTCAACACTTAGTATGTACAGTTTTCCGTTTGTTTATTTAATATAAATTTTTTGTAAAAATATAGCATATTCTACGGGTAAATGCAATTTTAAAATTTTTTACAAATCTAAACTTAAAAGAAAATTTCTTTTCCATTTCTTGGGCAGCAATTTATATGATTTTTTCGTTTTTCTTGAGAGCTGGAAACAGTTCTTTCGGATATGCAGTTTTGTAGCCCATTCAATTATCTATACTAATATATATTTTGAAAGCCGTTTTTTCTGTTCGCAAAGCTCGAGATCGGCTGTACCGATTTTTTTTTGAAATTTCGGTTATAGGTTCTGGATGGGCTTCTCATTGTCTTAGGCAAAAAAAAAAGTTTAAATACTTCCCTGAAAATGGAACTGCAGGACTTTAAAAATCACATGAATCTAACATACGTGCCCACATAACAGCGCTGAGAGCGCCCTCTGTTAATTCGTATGGAATACAGCGCAAAGCAAGGGTTATGTATACATATACACAGTGGTGGACCCAGGTAGGGGAAATTGGGGAAAAATTGTGTCAAATTTCTCTTGAGTTTGGAATTTTAGCTGTGTGCTAAGTTCGAAGTATTATGTTATTTAAGTAGGCCTATCAGTTTTTCGAATTCACTGAATTTTCAAAATTTTGAAATTATGTACTTAATTTTAAATTTTTACTTTTATGTTATATTTTCGAATTTGTATTATTCTACACAGTTGAAAGTCACAGCAAGTTTAAATATTTTCACAGGTTCAGAAAACAACGAAAATTCCAAAATTTTGAATTTTATAATGTTATTAAATTTCTCGAAATTTATTATATTTAGGATAATTTCCAAAATTTCAAAAACTATCGAAATCCGGGAGATTCTAGAAATTTTGGTAAAATGAGAATATTTTGAAATGTACAAAATTATTGAGATTTTAGAAATTTTTATATTTTTTAAAATTTTGAGAATTTTATTTATCCTAAAATCCGTCCTAAAATGTAAAAATGTGAAACATAACAAATTGTCGAAAAATTCTTATGTTCATGGTCTTGTGTGTAAAAAATAGAAAATTCTAAAAGATGTTAACATTTTTGAAAAATTCCAAAATTGTTCCACTTTTCTGAACTTTTCCAAAATTTTGTATTGATATAACAAAGATAGAGAATTTTAGATTTTTTGAAAAGTTTGAAAACATCAACGTCCAAAAATTTTTTGAATCTTCAAGAATTACGAAGATTTTTTAAATTTCCAAAAACGACGAAATATGAAAATGTTTTCAACATTCTAAAACTTTTAAATTCTTTTGATCAATTTTGTGTATTCGAGTAAAAGTAAAAGACAAAAAAGAAAAAATTTGTTTGAATTCCTAAAATTCTCAAAATTTTTGAAAAATAAAAAATTTCTAGAAATCTAGTATTCATCATTATATTGAATTGTTGTGATTTACTAAAATTTCTCAAATTCACAAAGTTTTGAAGGTTTAGAAAATTTTGAAATTCCACTCAAGTTATTAAAAAGGGGAAACTTCAAGAAATTAAAAACTATCAGAACTCTAAAAATTTTAAATTTGCTGTGATTTTTAAATTTATATACACGATATATGTTGAAAAATTTTTTTGTCCCCCCAAGAATTGCTGCTGGGTCCGCCCCTGATATACATACGTGCTAATGTTAACGTTAATGTTGATCCTTATGTTAAATAAAACATATATGTATGTAATTATGTATGTATGTAGAGTCGTTTATGTTGCCCATATATGTAATACTTCTATATTGGCAGTAAGCTAACTTCCCAATGTGTAAGCATTCCGAAATCAAAGCGAGACAGTCTAGTACCGGTTTTGTCAATGTATTGTGTACTTGAGTTCCGTTTTTGTATATGGGTTGTGTACATGTTTATTTGTAAACGTATGTGTTCCTTTTCTTTCGTACGTGTTTATTGATATATCTGTACTGTAGTGTTTTCGGACGGTACTAGCTCTTACTGCCAATATAGGAGTATTACATATATGATGTTGCCACAAGGAGCAACTAACATTGCTGTTAGCACTTACATTTGTATATGCATAAAAACCCTGCTGCTATATTTTTTTGTACGTAAGTGCAATATTAAAAGCAGCAACTCTTATCCATCTATGTATATCGCAAAGCTCGAGAACGGCTGAACCGATCATGAAATTTCGGACACCTGCTGCAGACGTTCAAAGAATGGTTATCGGCTAAAAACTGATCAAAATCAGTGCGATATGCAAAAAGAAACTCAGGGACTTACTTCAATGTGTTCTGATTTATTAGAGTTCAACCGGAAGAAGAAGGAAGAAAGAGTGTTATATAAAGAGTTGACATTACGTCGTTATACTATGGATGATGCCAGATTTCTTACATATATTATTAACTTCAACACTTTCCCTCAAATCTGATATCATTTACAGTTGAATATAGTAATAGTAAGTGTGAATTTCAAAAAAAATATACATACATCCATATAAATTTGTTGAAATGAATCTCATACCGAGGTTTTTAATGCAATGAACGTGCTTAGTTGTTGACAAATTTTTCGTTAAAACATCTGCTGGCATCTCTTCCGTGCTTATGTACTTAATGGTGATGGTTTTACTCTCTACAGCTTCGCGGACGAAATGGTGACGAATATCTACGTGTTTTGTACGATTATGGTAAACGGGGTTTTTACTGAGCTTACCGGCGCCTTGGTTATCGTTGTAAATTATTACTGCGCTGTGTTTCCCAATTATTTCTCCCATAAGCCGCCTCAAATGAATTGCTTCTTTAGTTGAATCGGAGAGCGCCATGTACCCAGCTTCGGTGCTTGAGACAGCTACAGTTCGCAGCTTCCTGGGCTCCCAACTTATGGCGGCGTTGGCCAATTTGAAGGCAAAGCCAGTGAAAGATCTTCTGTCGTCGATGTTGGATCCCCAGTCTGCATCGGCGAATCCTTCTAAGGATCAGTTGTTTGTGCGAGTGTAAGCGATTCCAAGATTCGGCGTACTTTTCAAATAGCGTAAGACGCGTTTGGCTGCAACCCAGTGTGCGTTTCCATAGTTTGTTTTGAACTAACTCAATACGCTCACTATATGCGCTATATCGGGCCTGGTTGACATAGCAAGGTACATCAGTGAGCCGACGAGACTTTGAAATGGTAGATTGTTCACATTACGGAGCTCGTCTTCGCTTTTTGGGGACAGTCCCTTACACAATTTTATGCTCGCGTTTGCGGGTGTGCTGACCGGCTTACTGTCGTTCATTTTGAATCTTTTCAGTAATTGTGCTACGTATTTCGATTGACCAATGGTAATGGTATTAGTTTTTAGGCATTGGTTAAATTCAATTCCCAGACAATATTTTATTGGACCCAAGTCCTTCATTTCAAACGCAGACGCAAGTTCGGCCTTTATTTGCCTTAGTTTTTCTTTGTTGTTCGATGCTACGATTAGGTCGTCAACTTATATAGCGATAAGTGCAATAGTGTCAATGCTTTTGTGAATGTATAGGCACGGATCGCATTTCGATGCTGACGTCTTCATATCTCGTAGCTTCTGGTCAAGTTTTTGATACCATAATCTGCCTGACTGTTTTAGGCCGTAGATTGCCTTCTTCAGTAAGCAAACCTTACCTGCGGTGTACTTAGATGCTTCAGTTTCATCTAATATATCTTGCAAGTCGCTTGGCAGAGACATGTATATCTCTGTTTCTAACGTGCCATTTAAATAGGCACTCACAAAGTCAAGTTGGTGTACTTCAAGCCCCATTTCTGCGGATATGGCCATCAGTGATCGAATAGTGTTAAGTCGAGCGACTGGAGCAAAGGTTTCACTGTAGTCGATTCCAGGTCGCTTGGTGAAGCCTTTTGCTACTAGCCAAGCCTTCTTAGAATCTACGTTACCATCTGACTTGTGTTTAGTACGGAGAGCCCACTTGGATTCGACGATCTTTTTACCAACTGGACGATTCACTACCTCCCAAGTGTTGTTAGCTACAAGCGTTTGGTATTCTTTTAGCATGGCTTTTTCCATTCGCTTGCTCCAGTACCTGATAGTGCTTCCATAGGGGTTACTGGATCCGCGCTTTGGGCTAGTGTGGAACTTTGCGGCCCATCTTCGGGTGCTACCTCTTGATCGCTAGTGGAGTTTTCTTCGCTCGATAACATTTCGGTGATGGGTACCATATTGTATTCTAATCGCGGTCTCCCGCGGCGCTTTTTTCGGACTTTCTTTCGGCGGCGTCTACCTCTTTTAAGTGCTTCTTGGAAATATTGTGTGTCATCACTGGCCTTTATAGTTACCCGTGGTTGTTGTTGCGGCTCGGAATTTACTTGCACATTAGGCCTGGGTAACGGCGCAAATTTTTTGGCGCTGACACACTTACTCCAGCGCCACTGTCGGAATCAGCACAGTGTGTTGGCGCAATTGCGCCTCTTCAGGCTAAAGCTCATTTCCTTTATTGCCCCACGCTGCACGCTGCACCAAAGTGAATTAATACAAGGTGATATCGGTTGAGAAAAAACTCAAGTATATCCAAGTTCAAAACCCAAAAATACAGCAAACGCATCATTGTCACATTCAGAAGGACCGCGACGAATTCTAGCTGTGCTGCACATTTTACAGTAGACACTTCTGTTTCGGGTGTTCTTTGCTGGTTCTTTGCGACACCCGGTGTTGTCAGTGTTCCGGTGTTGAACTAAGGTGAATTAATACAAGGTGGTATCGGTTGGGCAAAAACAAGCCAAGTTCAAAACCTAAAAATACAACAAACACATAATTTTCACATTCAGAAGAGCCGCGGCTAATTTTAGAAACACCACCTTGTAAAAATTCGCCTTGTGCTGCACATTTTACAAGTGACGCTTCGCTTTTGTGTGTTCATTGCGCCGCCCGGTTTTGTTAGTGTTCCGGTGTTGCTGGCGCCATTGCGGCACAGAGTTGTGAAAATCGGTATCGGCGCCAGTAACTCAGTTCTCGGTATCAGCGCAATGGGGCGGCTCCGCACTGTGTTACCCACGGCTATTGCACATCCGAAATCGCCTTTTCTAGCTGTGAATGTATTTCGACGTCGCTAATTAGAAATTCTTCATATGCGTCGACTTTCTGCTGTTGTACGAACGTTACATCTTTACTTCGGCGTATTTTTCTTGCTACAGGATCCCACAAGCGATAACCTTTGGATGTTTCAGAGTAGCCTACAAATACGCATTTTATCGACTTTGACCCGAATTTGCACTTGCCGGCAGTTTTGTTCAGCATGTAGGCAGTACTGCCGAACTTTTGAAAGTGACCAACATATGGTGTCCTCCCAGTCCATATTTGGTAGGGAACTTCGCCGTTTAAACTTTGCGATGGACAGCGATTGCGTGAATAGTTCGCGGTATTGACAGCTTCTGCCCAATATACTGGAGGGAGCCCGGCTTGTAATAGCATGCATCTAGCCATTTCCACGACGGTTCGATTTTTGCGTTCGGTTACTCCATTTTGTTCGGGAGTGTATTCGATTGTGAACTCTTGACGTATACTTTTCATGGCGTTACACTGAAAATAAAATCTGCGTAAATATAACAAAAACTTGCGTAAATCTTACGAAATTTTTCGTCATTTTGAGCCACGAAAGTTTTCGTTGATTGTACAAAACCGTTTTCGTACATACTACGAAAATATGAGGCATCAGACTTTTAGTACTATTTACTAAAGAATTTAGTACTATTTACTAAAAAAATTCGTACTATTTCTTTAGTTTTTTACGAAATTTTTGTAAAATGCACAGAAATAATTCGTATATTTAACGAAGTTACTTTCGTAACTTCTGCGCTTGTTTCGTAGCAAAATCCTTTCATTCTCCACACTGTAAAAAACATATTACGAATTATAACACAACACTTTTATTTTGTTTTTATCGTTAATTTTAGGCGTTTTTTGTTTAACAAAACGTTTTGCAAAAACGCTTAACATTATTGATTAAAATATAATGAAAGTGTTGCGCTATTATTTTAGTCATGTTTTTTATAGTGTTAATAATAAAAGCAATCATACGTTCTACGTTCTGACTACACTGTAGTTTAGAGTTTATAAAAAGGGTTATTTTACCTATAATAAAACTTAAGTCTTTTATTTATATGCATACGAATAGGTTCTATACTACATATTTTTTATTGCTTACGCTTCATTCAATAAAGTATATTGATGCAAAGTGTTAAAGTCTCAACAAAACTAAATATAATAAGATATAAAATATGAAAGAATATAAAAAATACTGGTTTTACTTTCTTAAATTACAATATTTTTATGTAGAGGCACTTGACAGATTCGCAGCTTCATCGATGTTTGTTTCCTTGACGACTATAAATTAAAGAAAAATTATAAGGCGCCTGAAAAGCAAATTTCAGTGAAAAGTCATACATGTACTTACTTTTAATTACATTAAGTAGTGCTCCTGGCTTAGGCTTGCGGTTGATAGGTAACTGATGAAATTGCATATTTATCAAGTCCCACATTGCAGTGCAAGGCGCAGCGTAGGCGATGTTAAAATCATTGTATACTTAAAAGCATAGTATATCCACAACTTTAATATTTAATTTTGTACTGTTTTTTTTATCCAGCAAATCCCTTTTAATTAAAAAAATATTATACGTTTCACAGCAGCCAACAATTAATTCCGCAATGACACGCGATACAAAAAATGTGATGAAATATTAAACTGGCGGTAATTGAGTATATTCTACGAAAATATTGGTATGTTGTACGAATTTAAAAAACATGTTTCTTTACTTTACTTTGTACGAAAGTATTAACTTAATTGTACGAATACAGAATTGTAGATTTCATAAATTTAAAATCATACGTAATTATTACGAATGCCTTCCTACAATATACAAAATTATTCGTACAGAGATTTGTTCAGTGCTTTACGAATGTGTTTCGTAAAATAAACGTAAGATTTCGTAAATTGTACTGAAAAAATGCCTTACGAAAGTCCTTTCGTTATATTTACGTATGGTTCATAATCTTGTTTCGTTGTGAAAAATGTGTTCGTATTATGAACGAAAGTTTCGTACATTGTACAAAAACCAACACTACGAAAGATTTTCGTAGCACTTTTACGAATTTTTATTTTTAGTGTACAAGTATAGTCGGTTCCATTATCGCTGCGTAGACACTTTATCCGCTTACCGTGTTGGTTTTGACAAGGAGCTTATATTCTTTGAACTTGTCTAGAACTTTGCTTTTGTGCTTTAAAAAGTAAATTTCGCACCATCGACTCTTGTCGTCAATGAACGTGACGAAGTATCGTGAACCGGAAAAATATTGGGTTTTCATCGGCCCGCATACGTCGCTATGCACTAGCTCTAGGACCTCTTTTGTTTCACGACTAGACTTTTGGAATGGTTTCTTTGTTTGCTTTACCTGAATGCAAGTACTACACGCCGTTAAGCTGGTTTTGGTATTAACGTTTATACCGATCACTTTCTTTTTGTCAATAATTGCCTTCAAGTCTTTCTCGTTTAGGTGTCCGAATGCTTCGTGCCAATCTTGAAGCGTTTTCGGGTTTGCTTTGGCAACTGCTGCATACTCTATCGATTCTTCAACGTAGTACAAATATTTCGGCACCTGTCAAAGGGTTCTTTACGATGGCTTTATTTCCCGTGAATGTTACTTCCAGACCGTGTTGCGCCATTTTTGGAACTGACAAGAGGTTAGTTCGCAAATCCGGTACGTACAACGCGTTGTTGAGCGTGACATTGCAGCCTGTTTTCGATTTAATTTTCACTATGCCGCGCCCTTCTATCTTTGTAAAGCTGTCGTTAGCTAACGCCAACGTTTTGTCGTCTGGTGTTTCGAGGTTTTGAAAATTTTCACGCGAAACACACATGTGGGATGATGCTCCTGAATCTAGGCATATACGTTTAGCATTGGTGGTGCGTGCACCTAAAACTATCTCCTCAACATTGCATGAGGTGTCGCTGTGCTAACGCCCCTGCCGTGGTTTTCGGTCTTTAAAATTGCTGGACTTGCATTCCCTGGCTTTGTGCCCGATTTTTCCGCAAGTATGGCAAGCATATTTGAAGGTAGACTTTTGTTGATCTGCGTTATTTCTGTTTAACGGGCGGCTACCACTTTTATTTGGGCATTTTCGGTTTGCACATAACGCGCCCTCAATAGAAGAAAGTTCATTTCGTTTTCGCCTCAAACTCTTCTAGTAATTTAACTTTTAAAATCTCCAATTTTGGTAGCTTTTCTTGCGACTCGATGGCGATTCTGAAAGTCTCGTATTCTTTAGGGATACTATATAGCAATAGGATTGTAAGTGGTTCATCTATGACGACTAGATCCAACTCTATTAGCACCGGCACTCATTTTGTGCAATATCAGCGATTTAAGTAACATTGCCTGCCGAGCAGGCCCACGCGATTGATACACGGAGTGTAACTTATCCCAAATATCTTTCGATGTACGGCAGTTCTTAATTTGCTGCAATTCTGTTGGACAGATTGATAGCACCAAATCAGACTTCGCTTTCGCATCGTTATCTTCCCATTCGGTCACTGCTGCGGGCGGATCTGCTGGCTTTACGCAGCTACCATTCACATACTTCCACGTCTCATTTTTCGTTAAAATTGCTTCTACCTGTATTTTCCAGGTATCAAAATTATCTTTACCAAGAGGTTCAATTTTGATGGTTGTGAAACTCATTTTTAAATGTGATAAGTGCTTTTGTCTTGAATTCGTTTCTATTTCTGTTTGTAGTACGCTTCGCTTGCTGCTTTCTTCTTTAACTTTTCGATTTTGTTTTGGTTTAACTTCTTCGTATTCGCTTGTCATTTGCTCTCATACTCCATTTCGATTTTCCAATTCCTGACACTGTGTAATTTGTGTTTGTCTTCTTTGTTTGCGCAAATACATTTTCGTTCGCTTCGGTTGTTCTCTATTGCTGCTAGCTAACACTTTCGCAGTTGTCGTACACTTTCTATCGCTGTGCACTTTAAGGGGCTTTCGTGGAAAATTAGTGCGACACACCATGTGGATTGCTGATTTGCTAAACTGATAATTTTGCTTCTAATTCAAGGTTTTAGTCATTAACTTAGCAACTACGATTATATGGGCACTCCACCTGCGCAGTGGAAGCGCGCTGGGGCCATAACCTGATCAAAATCAGTACGATATGCAAAAAGAAACTCAGAGACTTACTTCAATGTGTTCTGATTTATTAGAGTTCAACCGGAAGAAGAAGGAAGAAAGAGTGTAATATAAAGAGTTGACATTACGTCGTTATACTATGGATGATGCCAGATTTACTACATATGTGTATTATTAACTTCAACAAAAACAATCTCGATATATAAAAGGGGCGTGGAACCTATACAAACCGAATTTTTCATACTCTATATCTCTGGAAATGTGCATGGTAGAGTTCTGGAACGTGGTACGGAGATATATGAAATCCATCGCATACTCTTGGAAAACAATTGGAGCTATCGGAAAAGGGGGCGTTGCACCTCCCATACAAACCGAATATTCATGCTGCGTATTTCTGTAAGTATTTATGGTAGGGTATTGGAACTTGGTTTGGAGACATATGAAATCAATCCCATACTCTTGGATAAAAATTGGAGGTATTTGAAAATGGCGCGTGGCACCTCCCATACAAACCGAATTTTTCATAATAAGTATCTCTGGAAGTGCTCATGGTAGAGTACTGGAACTTTATACGGGCGTGGCACCTCAAATACAAGTAGAATTTTTCTTATTGCATATCTCTAGAATTGTTCTTGGCAGAGTACTGGAACTTGGTGTGGTGATATATGAAATTAATCACATAGTCATGGAGAAAATATGGAGCTATTGGAAAAGGGGGCGTGGGACCTACCATACAAGCCGAATTTCATACTGCATATCTCTGGATGTGTTCATGGTACAGTACTGGAACACTTCGTATGGAGATATTTGAAATTAATCCCATACTCATTGGGAAAAATGGGCTCTTTAAAAAGAGGGCGTGGAAAAGTGCAAACGTACTGACTTTTACTTATCTTTGAATGTGTATATAATTCTTCTGTAGGTATATTTGTGAGTAGACTCCTAAATGGCTGGAGGAATTTTAACAAAGTTTTGTGTGTGTGTTTGAGTGGGTCTCTGGATAGTTAGGTTTCACAATTTAGTCCGCCAATTGACGCTGGAGTTGAGTTATTTCTAAAAATCTTTTTTATGATCCGATTTGGCGAATATTCAAAAGATGTATTGGAAACGGTAAAGGCAGTCCAATTGCAAAAAAGAGCTGCCAGGTGGTGCTGAGGTCGAGTTATTACTAAAAATCGACAAGTGAGAAAAGGTGCCGTAAATGTCAGACTAAATCGACCTGTTGCATCATTGAGTATACCGAACTCTCGTGTGTTAGATTGGCCCAACGGATGTGATTTGCCAATATTATTATGTGTTAAAGCTTCTTTAGGGTTGAGTTGTGCAGAGGTAAATCTCAAATCACCACCTGTCGAAATAGCTTAAAATCCAGTTTCATGAAAGCAATTTAATGAAGATTTATTTTTTTAATTGAATTTTATATAGAACCTGCGAACATCTCATGGACATAACATTTTCGTTCGGTTGTTTCAGGCGGCAAACGACCACCAAACCATAGTATTAGCCAATGAATGTGCCAGTACAAATCGTAAATGTGGATTGTTGGAGAAACTGTTGGACCAAAATGTTGAAATAAAAAATCTAATTTTGGGCGGGACGAAGCTGGCCGGGTCTGCTAGTAGTGTAATAAAGTACAAGTTTCAAGTGACTCTAAAATGGCCCTGATTTTTGAATTTTTTATATTTTTTTTTCTATTGACGGTGCTGCGCATTTTATTCCATATAAAAATTTTGTCGAGCATACTTTGTATAAGAGAAAATGCGCAGCACCATCACATCGGATGTAATAAATATAAAATAAACAAAATTAAAAGTTTAAATACTAAGGATTAAAAAGTTGAGCTATTTAAATGACGAGGAGTGTATGTGGCGTACGTTTGGGAGAGTGGGCCTTTTTACTCCAGAATGCGTATGCAGTGGCTCTCATTGGTATACGTGTAATAGTAATATTCGTTGCCCCCTTCATGTTTGCCCATGATTTTCCCCTGTCTAGCCCGCGGAATGCGCTCGCTTGCCCGTACAGGTAAAAAAGCCCATACGGGCAAATGTGCCCATGTTTGCTTTTAACGATATGAAACCAAAACAGAAACGAAAGCGAATAAATGGAACAATTTTTCTTATGTTCCGCTGAGACGCTGCCTATCGAAATCAGCGTAGCAATGCTTTGCTCAATGTAAAAATTTTTAAATCTTTCGACGCAAATATTTCGAAAATGGTTCAATGAATCTTAAATCTGAAAAGTTTGTGCAAAGTTTCAGATCGAGCGCTTTAATTTGATGTATAACTTGTCTCAGTACGACTTGTAGATCGCTGGGAATAAGCGCCTTGTTTCAGAATGATATATTGATAATAATAGTAATAATAATATCATATAAGTGGGCGGTGCTACCCCCATATTTCTAAAATTTCTTTTAAAACCACTTATTTTCTAAAGAGCGATTGTATATATCAATTTTGAATAAATATTGATGAATTCCTTAGACATACTGCTCAAAAAATCTGAAAGTGCGGTATCCGGTACATAAACAATATAAATTCAAGGCCGTATTTAAGAAAAGTCGCCTAATTTCACAATAGATAGTACTACATATTTTGAAATTGCTGATAGTCAAAATTTAAAAAATTAAGAGAAATATGGGTCTTTTTTAATTTACCCGATAATAAATCCCAACAAGCCCAGTCCGACAATAGATTATTATATACCATTTTAAAGGCCTATATATCCCGTTCTAAGATCATATTCGATCTTTGAAATCGAATCAAAAATAGTCATTCAGAAACTCATAAATCTGCAAAATCCTATTTTCTGACCTAAATCGACTGGTCAATAATATGTCTCATAAGAACGAATAAAATTAGGGGGTAGGGTCTTGAAATTTCCAAAAAAAAAGCATTTTCCATGGGCACCCTAATGTGGATACTTAGAGAACTCCCAGTTTTCACAAACACTATAGGACGATAAAATCTCCGTAAAAGTTAGAACTAGAGGAGAGACAATTTTTGTTGGAGACCACTTTATCATTTTATTCTTTCTGTAAGTTTCTTTGCTTCAGCTATATCGACCATTCCTATACGGCCTATGCGTCACTCCTATGATCTGTCAAGAAAACCTCATTTATTATTTGTATTATGCGCTTATATGAAATTGTTGGAAAAGAAGCTTTATTTTAAAATGTTTATTCCTCGTCTAACTTTTGAAGCACTTACATTTATCGATTTATTAACAGATTGCGAATAGAATTATATATAAACTATAGGTGTGCCCACAAATTAAAAAATTAAAGTTTTTGTTTTGAAAGTGTACCTGTTTTTTTAGATTTGCCCATATACATATTTACTGCATATGATAAATTTGAAAATGTAATATCCAAATCTACATACATACGTACGTACATATGAATATAAGCATGATGAATATTCTTCGTTTGAAATTATGTACTAGAATGATGAATTAAATTTTTTTTTGTTATTTGAAAATTCTTCATCATTTATTCGTTATTTGGAAAGTCTTGATGATGAATGAAAATTTATTGTTATATTTGTTTTATTCAATTATTCATTAAATTCATAGAATAAAAAAATAAACAAATCCGAATAGCAAAATAAAGGAAACTGTCAAAACGCCAAATTTTCTAACATTAAATTTATCGATAGGAAACATGGGTTAAAAGTGTTAGGGTGGTATTATCACTTGGAAAGCGAATGGATTGGCGGACGCAACTTAAATATACATTAAGAGAGTTCGCTTGTACCAGCTTGTGCAAGTTCTTTGCATCGCCAACACTCTTAATGCCTTCTCTCATCATCAAGACATTCCAAATAACGAATAAATTTGTATTCATCACTCAAGCAATCTCGAATGAAGAATAAATTTTCATTGACCATCAAGAATTTTCAAATAACAAAAAAAATTGAGTTCATCATTCTAGTACATAATTTCAAATGACGAATTAATTTTCATTCATGATTCCGAATAACGAATAATTTATTATTTACCATTCAGTCCTTGTTTCTTATCTTATGTACATGCTTATATTCATATGTACGTACGTATGTATGTAGATTTGGATATTATATTTTTCATATGCAATAAATATGTATATGAGCAAATCTAAAAAATCAGGTACACTTTCAAAACAAAAACTTGATAATTTGATCAAATTTTAACTATTTTTTTAATTTCTCCCTCAGTTTTGAAGTTATTTTGCTAAAATTTTGCAATTTTTTTATGAAAATAGCTTCACTTTAACATATAGCTCCAATACAACTGATTACTCAGATATTTGTTTTTGTGCTATAACTCTAACTTCCTATCTGAATAATAAATTGTATGCATGCTATATGTTAAAGTGAACCTATACTAAATTTTTAAATGCTTAGTTGGAGGAGTTACAACGCAAAACCACGTCTCTGAACAATCAGTTGTATGTGAACTAAATTTTATAGTGAACAGATTTCGTTGATTTTAAGAGATAGTGAATGTAATATAAAATACAACCCTGTGTAAAATTTTAGTAAAATATCTTCACAACTGAGGGAGTTTTTTATAAAAGAGAGACATAACTATTAATAATTATTATTCTGGGTCTCGGTTATAAAATAGTTCAAATTTAAGTAAAGTTTCAAGTACCGCTACCTCGAAAAGTGGAGCCAATCGGCCAAAACTGTGGACGCCATTGAATTTAGAAGGCAAGGAATTAAGTAAGAGCAACTGTCAGAACCTTTGTCAAAAAAAATTTGATTTGATACCACGCTCGAAATATTCTGACTACAGGAGGATCCTCATTAAATGTAGTAAATAAATCAGAGTTTTTACACACTTCTAGAGAAATGTTTTTTGAAGCATTTTTCAGGTATATATAACGTTTAAAGGACTAGTAGTTATAAAATTAGTTAGATCGTTTCGACGTATTTTCCAAATGTGCCTTCAATTAAGATGTTTTTGGAATAAAAATTACTCTCAAGATCGCAGAATATTTTATCTTTAAAAGTTGGTTTATTCTGAAAGCACACCTCTTGCTAATGTATCAAATTATTCGTAATTGTTTGAAGAATACAATACATACTTAAAAAGTTTTTAAAGTGAAATGCTTGAAAAACTATACTATATATAAATTGAAAAATTTGAAAGGTGTGGAAATACAGTTACATACTTTTCGTTACTTTCCATTTAGTTATTTTGTAAAGCGCACTTTATTTACCAACTACATATGAAGTGTACACATAAGTACTAATAGCACATAAAATTTCAAACCAGTGTATGCTGTGCTTCAAAAGTTATGACATAAATAATTAATTTTTCACCTCTTAAAAATTACAAAAAAAGCACTTGTTTTTAATATTTTTTTTTTAATTAAAACAGCTATAACTCAAGAGTTATGCAACAAGTTGATTAAACATTTTTTTGAGGCTTCAAGTATACGTCTATGAATTATATCCAAAGGCAACCAGCTTAATATAGTTTACAACAATGAAAATGAAGCTAAATAATACAAAGGCTACCTGTTTTTTTTTAGATTTGCCGATATACGATACGAACCTTGATGCCTAACTGGTACCATTAGCGCACACATGGGGTGGCTTTTGGGGTTCAAACCCCCCCTAAAGCTAATCACCTCAAATAAAATCTGTATCTTAAAGCTAAGAATCCAGCTCTCAAGGAAATTATAAGAAATATTTATTATAATTTCTGTTGCTTGAAAACGCTTTTGCTGTAAATTTTCATGAGGGAATAAATATACGAGCATTTTTTTTCTTGAGAGCTGCAAACTGATTTAAGAAATTTCGGTAGAAGAAAATTTCTTTTCCATTTCTCGTCCGTCGTTTTATATGAATTTTTCGTTTTTCTTGAGAGTTCAGTTAATTTTTTCGGTATTTGATATATTAAAAAAATTTAGCAATCGTGAAAAATCACCATCTATCGAAAATCAGAAATCGAAAAAATGAACATAGAAGTGCAAAAATGTATGGAATCAATAAATTTATTTTTACTGACTGTTTTTTTTAATTTTTTATTAGGTACTTTTGAAAGTTGAGCGCATCTTGAGTTTATAGAACTTTTTATTAAGCAAGTAGTTTTTAAGGAAAGAACACAACCGACTTCAATTCTCATATTCAAATTTAGGGGTACCGTTAATTTCTTCATGATCCAATCATCGGATCTCTAAAACAAATTACGGGACGAACCTTGAGGTACTATCTTTCTAATAAAAAAAGGATTATTGAAAACGGTTCACGTGGTCCAAAGTTATGTATTCCGGCGAGATGATAACCTCCCTTTTTTTTGAAGTCGGTTAAAAGCGTTTGAGTTCTGTTAATCCCTATATAAAGTGCAGTTTATGAATTTTAAAACGTTTATTTATTTATTACATACTGTACATAAAACTTGCATAAATGTATTTTAAAGAGGGTATTATCTGAAGCAAATTTTCAGTATTTTCCGGTGATATATCTACAGAAATATAAAACACCCCCTAAAATATATTCCTGGGTGCGCCCATGACTGGTACAATATAAAGAAAGAATGTCTAAATAATAAACTAAATATTATTCGTTGTTCGGAATTATTTGAATGAAATCGTATGAAATTACTTCAATAGTTAATAAAAATTTATTCGTTATTTGAAATAATTTTAAGGAAGAATACAAATTTAATCTTTTTCGAAATTACTTGAATGATGAATAAAAATTTATTCGTTATTAACCGACTTCAGAAAAAGGAGGAGGTTATCAATTCGTCGGAATATTTTTTTTTTTTTTATATATGTTACGGCATAGCTTTTAACCCCGTCAACCGATTTCGATAATTCTTTTTGAATCGGAAAGGTAGTGTCTCAGAGGTGATCCCATACTAATATGGTTTAGATCGGATCATTGGATCATGAAATATATATATATATATTTTTTAACTCGTTTTTTTTTTGCTAAAAATTACTTGTTTTAAATTTCTCTATGATCAATGAAAATTTATTCGGCATTCAAATATAACATATAAATTGCGAATAAAATTTATTTTTTATTTGAATAATAACGCGGTACTACAAAAAAAAAGTCATGAAATACACCCGAAACAAAACCTAGTGTAGGTTGTAGGTATGGTCGAGTACAACATGAAAATAGGTCCCGTATAGTTCCTGAACCCTCCCTTTTTATACCAAAAACCCGTTACTTTCGTACTTGATGCTAACAGCTTGACTATTTTTCATCCGATTTCAAAACCCGAACATAGACCTTTAAAATGATGTATAACAATATATCGTTAGATTTAGCTTATTGGATGTTTCTATTGGCTACAATTTAATAAGCCCCTATTTTTCTTTATTTTTTCATCTTTGACCATCGCTGATTTCAAAAGTTTCTATGAAAGTTGCTAAACATATAGTATTTACCTAAAATATTTTTTTTTCGAATAAATTGGTACCTTGCCTAATGCAATTGCATAAAAATTGTTGAAGTTAAGCAAAAATACGGTCTTGAATTTGTATGTGTGTTGTACCGTACGTTCAGATTTTTTGAGAAATGTGGCTAAGAAACTCATCAATATTTCGACCGCTGAGTGGAAGATCGACCTATCTCGGCAGCCAGTTCGAAAACGCCCTATCTCAAACAAATTTGCAAGAACGTCCTATTTGAGAATTTTGGTTGAAGAACGTCCTATCTCAGAATTCAGTCACTTCAAAATGTATTGAAAATGTGCTGATGTAGGGCGTTTTTGATTCGGCAGCTGAGATAGGGCGTTTTCAAAACGAATTCTGAAATAGGGCGTTCTTCATCCAAATTCTGAAATAGGGTTTTCGAGATAGGGCGTTTTCGAACAGGCTGCCGAGATGGCTCGATCTTTCACTCAGCTGTCGATTTACTAAAAATTTATATATACACTGACTCTTAAGCAAAAAATCAGGTTCAGGAACTATACAAAACCTATTTTCAATTGGTACTCGACCATACCTACAACCTACACTTGGGTTTGTTTCGGGTATATTTCATGCCTTTTTTTGTAGCACCGTGCATTTGGTCAGAATAAAAAAAATCAAAACATTGACAGGTCATATCTCCGAAGAAAAAAATTCCGCGTATATCTGTTAGTTTATTTCATGTATAGAATTATTATTATATGTATATTGTAGGCCAATCGAAAGTCTGGCACCAAATTTGGTGTCCGATATGAAAAATATTGCCTCATATAAAATGTCAACACACATTAATATAATGACTCATTGCGAAACAAGTTTGTTGTTGTTGTTGTAAATAGCGTAAAATTCCCCAAACAGTTTTGGGGAATGTTGAAGTGACAACCTTTGGCCAGATATACATAAGTCTGGGTGGTTCCGGTTGTAAGAACGTGAAACATGATCGTCTATTCCAGTGCTTATACTGAATATAGTTAGGAATTATTCACAAAGAACATAATTTCCTTAAATTTTGATTTTAATGCTAGTAAAGGGTACATGTACTTAGTAATAAATGCAATTAACGAAGAACTTTTATATTCAGCTTTGTTTTAAAATGTTCTTACTTTCAGTGGCGCATTTTCCGAGGTACGGCTGGCCGAAAGCAAGGAAAACCCCGGTGAGCATTTTGCTGTTAAAATCATCGATAAAAAAGCGTTAAAAGGAAAAGAGGAATCGCTGGAAAATGAAATTCGGGTTCTTAGAAGGTAAGGAATAGTTATTAGTACCTAAATCACTTAATGAAATACTATTACGTAAAGATGTTTTTGGTGACTCTCTCTTACTAAATACCCAAACCAACTCAAGTCACGAAAACGGTCACTATTTGCTAGTCTCAAATTTAGTGACCTTAGATGAGATTGAATTTCTGAATACCAGCATTAGTGTAGGCTGTAGCTAGGATCGGGTACAGCATGAAAATACGTTGCTCATAGTTTCTGAACCCTCCATTTTTATTTTATTAAGTATTTTCGTACTTTGTGCACTTAGCTGTTAAGAGTTTGACTATGTTTCATCCAATTTTAAAAATCAAACATGTTTTGAAAATAAGATGTATAGGCCTTTAAAATGATATATAACAATATATTGTCAGATTTAGCTCGTTGGTATTTTTTTTTGGGGAAAATTAAAAAAAAAAAACCCTAAATTTCTAAAATTTTTCCACTTTGACCATCACTAATTTCAAAAATTTCCATGAAAATTGCCAAATATGTAGTATTAACTAAAGGTATATTTATTTTCGGATAAATTAATACCTCACTTAATGCAATTGCTTAAAAATTGTCGAGGTTAAGCAATTTAAGCAAAATTACGGTCTTGAATTTACAAATCTTTTGGGCAGTGTGACTAAGGAATTTATCAGTATTTACTTAAAATTGATATATACAATGGCTATTAAGCAAAAAATTTATGTTACAAATTTTACGAAAATGGGCGTGCCACCGCCTACTTATATCATATATGTGTGTATCTCAAAAACTACTTCGACGATCTCGCCCAAATTTTGCGCACATTGCGCTTAGCCTCCTTAAGTACTGTCTTGAAAATTGTTCAACCACCACCCAAACTCCGATTCTTATTAGCTGTTGAAGTTAAATTTTGCCTTTTAGATAAGCTACATTATAAAATTTTAAATTATTCTCTAAATAGTTAATATATCACTACCCATAGGTCGCGCGGCACAGTGGGACGTCCCCGTATATGCTGCGGCTAAAAGTTGTAACCGTACTAGAAATTCGCTGAAATTTCGTATATACGTTCGGTACTTAGGAAGGAAGAAATGTGGAAAATGGTAAAATTCAACGCGCTACCACGCCCACAGCTATTGTGGGCGGAAATAGTAAATTTTATCCGATTTGAATCAAGTTCAGAGGATATGCTGTTTTTAACGAGAAAAGCATAAATCCGAAAGATTGTCAAAATCGGTTTACATTATCGTCCAGTAATTCTAGAAAAACAGGCGCAAATTATTGATGAAATTCGGTGTGCCCTGCTCGTTTAAGCCAGAATTTTCCAACTTGGCAGATAGTAAAGAATTTCTTATTACGGCGCCCACCTTCTACACAACTATTTTTGCTCCAAGTCATAAAATTATGAATTTTGGTGAAAATGAACAGGCACATTTATTTTATTTCTAATAGGCGGCATACACGGTGCGTCTACCTCGCGAGTCAGTTTGGATGTGTTTGTAAAAATAAATATGTGTTAGTTACACTGACATGGCTCCTACCATGACTCTGAATGATTCAACTGTGTGTAGTCGAAGGCGAGTCAACACGTACACAAATGACTCGCGAGTCAGACGCATTGTGTATGCCGCCTATAAAGAAGTTCCTATTTCTTCATTTTAAAAATGACAAAACGAAAGCATTTACAATACCTGTATACTAAATTATGTTGAGGATGTACATTTACACTGAAACCTTAAATTTTACCTACATTTTATACAAGAAAAGCTGAGCTAAAGCCAGTACTCTTGTCATCGAAAACGGATCTCGTCCAGAGAAGCGTCCATTTTTGGCTGAATGTTGAATGTGTGATTAATAGATTGGCGAGTCATTAATATCTATGCACATCTTCTTCAATTTCCATTTTATATTGCATATTATTTATGTACTAGGGATGCCAAAATATCAGGAAAATTGGGATCCCGGGATTTCGGGATATTTTTTAGGTAATCCTGGGATCCCGGGATTTATCCCGGGACTCAAATTGAGTCATAAATTTTATGAATATGAGTAAAAATTCAATATCTGAAAACATTTAAACATACCACTAAATAAAACTATTTAAAATTTACGATAAACCGGGATTCAAATTGAGTCATAAATTATATGAATATGAGTAAAAATTCAATATCTGAAAGCATTTAAACAAACCATTAAATAAAACTGTTTTAAATTTACGATAAACCGGGATTCAAATTGAAAATTTTATGAATATGAGTAAAAATTCAATATCTGAAAGCATTTAAACATACCATTAAATAAAACTATTTAAAATTTACGGTAAACTGATTGTAAAACTCATATATCGCTAGCTTAGAGCGAAAAGTTGCTAACTTCACTTTTAATGAAAAATCATATTTTGATATAGGAGGCTAGATAAATTAAAATTGCATCGTTTCGAAAAGGGTAAAGGTCCTTGTTTTATGTTTTCTCGTTTATATTCAATGAAAGGAAAATTTGCCAAGGCCAAAAAAAGCTCCGAAAATTCGATAAGGCCAAAAAAGTTCGAAATCTTTTAATAAATATCGAATTCCTCCTGAAGCAAAACAGAGATCCAATCGAAAAATATTGATTTTAAAGAATTATACACCATTTCTACGAAAAACCATTTCCTCCATGGCCATTTTTTTATCGACAAATAAATGTATAGCTCCTAAATTGTTTTTCCAGTTGGATAATCTTGTTGGCGGAGATAATAGCAAATTTAATACGAAAAATGACACTGAAGATGGCACAACGCCGAAACCGGTTTGTCTGCAAACCAAACCTGACAAGGGATGACGGAAAATAGTTCCAAAATAAATCAGCAAATTTAATAGCTTTTACTAATACAAAAACAAATTTATTTGGATTTATTTTTTTTTTTTTGGAGTTATAGTTTTGCAACAAGTAATTTTTAGATTTTTTGATCTCGTCCTTAAGTTATTTGTTTTTGTTTTTTTTTTTTTGGCCTTTATAATAATTATATTCAACAATTTATATTGAGCTCGAGGCCGTTTTANATAGTTCCAAAATAAATCAGCAAATTTAATAGCTTTTACTAATACAAAAACAAATTTATTTGGATTTATTTTTTTTTTTTTGGAGTTATAGTTTTGCAACAAGTAATTTTTAGATTTTTTGATCTCGTCCTTAAGTTATTTGTTTTTGTTATTTTTTTTTTGGCCTTTATAATAATTATATTCAACAATTTATATTGAGCTCGAGGCCGTTTTAAATGAAAATTTTTATTGTGGAAAAGCAACAATAATTTGTAAAAATGGTAGAAGTGATAGCTATTTCGGAAATCACCACATTTCCTCAACAGACTTCTTTCAGTAGGATTCGAACCGACGATCCCACTGACTCAGCCAGTTGCCTATGCACCGTGCTCAGTACGCCTTGTAAATTGTCGTTTGCTTTTTGTCAAGGAGTGCTAGAGTTGTCAAACTATCGATAGCACTATCGATAGTATCGATAGTTTAAATTTTTTTAGACTATCAATACTCATTGATAGTTTTTTCATATACTATCGAAAATATCGATAGTTCAGTAGGACTATCGATTATCTCTCCCAATTCTTTTGAAATTATACATACATATGTTAATCGTAAATCCTGTTTTGTTTGTATAACTTGTGTTTGTTTTTAAACTTTCTAAAAAGAGAAGTATTTTGGCTAAGCAGTTACTTAATTTTGAATGATTATAACTTTTATAAGATAATATTTATTTCACTATGATCCTGTAAAAACAAAGCAACCTAACTGATTTAGAGCTATCGATAGCGCTATCGATAGTGCTATCGATAGTTTTGTTTTTTTTGAGACTATCGTGAATATTGATAGTTTTTCAGAAAACTATCAAAACTATCGATGGTGTGACTATCGATAGTTTGACACCTCTACTTTTTTCCACTATTTTCATTTTTGTTATGCCAACACAATCAGGCGCAGATATTCCGCTGCAATTCACTTGATCATGTGGTTGTTGGTATTGTTGGTTTTATGCTAATAATTCTATTTTTAGAATGTTTAACTTTTAGGTGTGCTCGTCCTTAAGTTATTTGTTTTTGTTATTTTTTTGGCCTTTATAACAATTATATTCAACAATTTATATTGAGCTCGGGGCCGTTTTAAATGAAAATTTTTATTGTGGAAAAGCTACACTAATTTGAAAAAATGGTAGAAGTGATAGCTATTTCGGAAATCACCACATTTCCTCATCAGACTTCTTTCAGTAGGATTCGAACCGACGATCCCACTGACTCAGCCAGTTGCCTATGCAACGTGCTAAGTACGCCTTGTAAATTATCGTTTGCTTTTTTTGTTGGTTTTATGCTAATAATTCTATTTTTATAATGTTTAACTCGTCCTTAAGTTATTTGTTTTTGTTATTTTTTTGGCCTAGCTGCAACTCACTCAACAACACCAACAACCACATGATCAAGTGAATTGCAGCGGAATAGCTGCGCTTGATTGTGTTGGCATAACAAAAATGAAAATAGTGGAAAAAAGCAAACGATAATTTACAAGGCGTACTTAGCACGGTGCATAGGCAACTGGCTGAGTCAGTGGGATCGTCGGTTCGAACCCTACTGAAAGAGGTCTGATGAGGAAATGTGGTGATTTCCGAAATAGCTATCACTTCTACCATTTTTTCAAATTATTGTTGCTTTGCCACAATAAAAATTTTCATTTAAAACGGCCTCGAGCTCAATATAAATTGTTGATAATAATTTTTGGAGCTCTTCAAAATTAGGATATGTATACATATTAAAAAATTAACCACTCTCCGACAAAGTATTGTTTATTTTCACTTTTAGTTTAACATAGCCCAGCAAACAATCGGTAATC
Source organism: Rhagoletis zephyria (assembly GCF_001687245.7). Lineage (NCBI taxonomy): Eukaryota > Metazoa > Arthropoda > Insecta > Diptera > Tephritidae > Rhagoletis > Rhagoletis zephyria. The sequence continues at coordinate 275,710 of NW_016157322.1, read as the reverse complement.
GTGTTTAGAAGGCATAGCGTTATAATGCCTTCGAATTTGTTCGCTTCTTTTAGGCATTGCCGGTAATTCAAAGTAGAATGCCCTACAATATTTAATTTATTTCGCTTCTTTGTTTCATTTCGGGGAATGCAAAGTAGAAGGTCCTATAATATTTTTTTTTTAATTCGCCTCTTTGCTTCATTTCGGGGAATGCCAAGTAGAATGTCCTACAATATTTTATTGATTTCGCTTCTTTGCTTCATTTCAGGGAATGCAAAGTAGAATGTCCTACAATATTTTTTTTATTTCGCTTCTTTGCCTCATTTCGGGGAATGCAAAGTAGAATTCTGCATCGTAGTCAGCTGACAAATAAATATATCCAAAAATAATTTTTCTACATTACTTACTGTGTGTGTGTGTCTCGCGTAAAAATTGTGTTTTGCTTTGTTAAATTTGCAGCGAAGTTGAAGTCAGTCAAGGAAGTTAATTACAAGAGTGAGGAAGTACAATTTTAAGCTTAATTAAATATGCATGTATGTACATACCGATTTTTAAGTAAAATCTAAATACCTAAATATATACATATGCATACTGATTTATAAAAATTTTAATTAATTTTAATCTTTAAGACATTTTCTGATTTCAATTTAATATAAATAAGTATGTACCTATCTAGGCATTCTACATTAGTTTCTTTGTAAGGCATTCTTTGTTCGCTTCTCTGGATTCTGTTTATCCATGCGTTCTCCCTTCGTTCAAAGGTAATGCTGCGGGTAAGAGCTTACGGCCAATGACATGCCCATGTTAAAATAATGCCTTCTTGAAGCGAAAGGGTAATTGATTCCCATCGCCTAGCTCGTTTCCATTTTTGTTTCTGTGGTAATCGTGTTTTTTGCTGGGAGTTTGACCCTTTTTTGACCGAATTCGGTTTGTGCCTTTGATAATCCAAACCTGCAACCAACTTGCCGACAGTTAGTATGTTCCCGTACTGCAGGATTTTATCAATCTGAGGTCGTTCCGTGCACATAAGTGTAAAATATCAACAATCTAGCTATGCAAAAACCAAAAATGTGTCTCGGTAGAACTTTTTTTTTTTGCTGATTTCATCCCTACCAATATGATTTGGCGGAAGTAAAAAATAAAGAAGATATCAATGGCTACAATTAAATTTTTTTATTTGATTTTTTGTTTTTGTTATTTTATGGCCTTATAACAATTATATTCAACAATTTTATTGAGCTTAAGGCCGTTTTTAATGAAAACCTTATTTTGGAAAAGCATAAATAATTTGAAAAAATGGTAGAAGTGATNTCAAAGTAGAATGCCCTACAATATTTAATTTATTTCGCTTCTTTGTTTCATTTCGGGGAATGCAAAGTAGAAGGTCCTATAATATTTTTTTTTTAATTCGCCTCTTTGCTTCATTTCGGGGAATGCCAAGTAGAATGTCCTACAATATTTTATTGATTTCGCTTCTTTGCTTCATTTCAGGGAATGCAAAGTAGAATGTCCTACAATATTTTTTTTATTTCGCTTCTTTGCCTCATTTCGGGGAATGCAAAGTAGAATTCTGCATCGTAGTCAGCTGACAAATAAATATATCCAAAAATAATTTTTCTACATTACTTACTGTGTGTGTGTGTCTCGCGTAAAAATTGTGTTTTGCTTTGTTAAATTTGCAGCGAAGTTGAAGTCAGTCAAGGAAGTTAATTACAAGAGTGAGGAAGTACAATTTTAAGCTTAATTAAATATGCATGTATGTACATACCGATTTTTAAGTAAAATCTAAATACCTAAATATATACATATGCATACTGATTTATAAAAATTTTAATTAATTTTAATCTTTAAGACATTTTCTGATTTCAATTTAATATAAATAAGTATGTACCTATCTAGGCATTCTACATTAGTTTCTTTGTAAGGCATTCTTTGTTCGCTTCTCTGGATTCTGTTTATCCATGCGTTCTCCCTTCGTTCAAAGGTAATGCTGCGGGTAAGAGCTTACGGCCAATGACATGCCCATGTTAAAATAATGCCTTCTTGAAGCGAAAGGGTAATTGATTCCCATCGCCTAGCTCGTTTCCATTTTTGTTTCTGTGGTAATCGTGTTTTTTGCTGGGAGTTTGACCCTTTTTTGACCGAATTCGGTTTGTGCCTTTGATAATCCAAACCTGCAACCAACTTGCCGACAGTTAGTATGTTCCCGTACTGCAGGATTTTATCAATCTGAGGTCGTTCCGTGCACATAAGTGTAAAATATCAACAATCTAGCTATGCAAAAACCAAAAATGTGTCTCGGTAGAACTTTTTTTTTTTGCTGATTTCATCCCTACCAATATGATTTGGCGGAAGTAAAAAATAAAGAAGATATCAATGGCTACAATTAAATTTTTTTATTTGATTTTTTGTTTTTGTTATTTTATGGCCTTATAACAATTATATTCAACAATTTTATTGAGCTTAAGGCCGTTTTTAATGAAAACCTTATTTTGGAAAAGCATAAATAATTTGAAAAAATGGTAGAAGTGATAGCTATTTCGCAAATCACCACATTTCCTCATCAGACTTCTTTCAGTAGGATTTTTTTTTTAATTAATATCTTCTGAACAATATAACCTATTAAAAAACAAATGACGTCAAAATAAAGGTATTTGACTTGGTGTATATAATTTTTTCCTTGTTTAATATTTTTAAGCCAGAAATACCTAATAAACAAAAAATATATTTTTAAAATATTGTGATCGGTCGAATAGTTTCCGAGATATTATAAATATATAAAAAATGTGGTGTAGTGGTAAGCAGTGCGCGCTTCCACTCCGCAGCACCTGGGTTCAAACCCTGGTCAAAGCAACATCGCAAAAAATATAGAAAAAAAGGTTTTTTCTTAACAGCGGTCGTCCCTCGGCAGGCAATGGCAAACCTCCGAGTGTATTTCTGCCATGAAAAACAGCTTCTCATAAAAATACAATCGCCGTTCGGAGTCGGCGTAAAACTGTAGGTCCCTCCGCTTTGTGTGACAANCAATCTATTATTATTATTATTATTATTATTAAAAAATATAAAAGTTAAACTTTAACCTCTTTTAATGGCTTTAGTTTTTATTTGCGCCAAATAATCTTGGTATGGTTGAAATCAGCATGAAAAGTTCTATTTAGCTAAATTTTTTATTTCTTTATGGCTAAAAGATTGCTATTCTACACCACGGCTACTTCGGACTATTTCTGTCTAAATCCTGGAGTATGGGAACAGGCTAAATGAGAATAAGAAAAAGTAAACAAACAAATGTCAAATTAAAGTCTGAGTTTATTAAACACCCGAATGAGAACACTTGACAGTTGTTCATAAACTCAAAACGTTAAACTCGAGTTAAAATTTCAACGTGTACATAGTATAAGGTCGCTTGTTATAATTCAGTGAAAATCTACGGCTATTGCTATGTGCCAATCGGTAACTTTTTTCTCCGTGGTAAGACGGGGAGGAACAATTTTCTATGGTCTACGCATTACTTGAATTTTGCTGTGCCAAATGCAAAGTAAAATTTTGATAGTTGAAAGACCAAACAAACGCCCTTGCGAAAGCTGTATTTTCGGTGGCTTGCTGAAATTGTTAAAATTTATACCTATTTTATAATTTGCAAGTAACGTATGCTTTTTTGTGTTTTTTTCAGCATTCATTTTGATTTTCACTTATTAGTTGTGTTTTCGTATTCTCCAGCAAAAAATATCCAGTAACTTGCCAGTAACCAAATTTCGGAGAGTAAGCCAATATTTACTCCAAATGTGAGAAATATGCAAGAAAGTACGAAAACGCAAAACCAGCAAGAAGTTGCAAGTTTTATGAACATAATTTGTTATATTCCGACGCAATTTTCTAAAAAAAATAGTATTTCCCATCTTAATATATATTTAAATATGTTTGTTTTGTCAATTGCAACTCTAAAAGCACCAAAGACAATTCTTTTGGTAATGTGAACTGCATTAAGCATCATGCCGTCAGCTGTTTTTCTTACAAGCAAATAGTTACTAGTAAAAAATTATCCAGTAAAAGTCCAGTAAAACTTGCAAGTTCAGCTGTCATTTCAGTTCAGAACACCTACAATATTTTAAATGGGCATTTCCAGGGAGGATTTTTATAGTCAAAAATAAAAGTGATATATCTATGTTAGTTATGGTCGAATATGGTTTATTTTTCAATGTATATTGGTTGCATATGCAGGAATATTTTTGCAAGAAATTTACCCGTTATGTGGCGCCAGGGTAGAAATATTTTGAAAGCCTGTATTTATGGACCGATTTCGTTAAAATTTGCGATATGTATTAGATACATAGCAAGAAATAGTATATTTACAACAAAATAGCTCCGCTAGATGGCGCTTTAGTCGAAATATTGACTGATATAATTTGATTTCTAATATCTTCGTACCTTTCTTCCGGCAGTCTACAACTTTTGCAATAAGTATAGTGTTTTAAAATAGCTATACAAAAATTTTAACAAAAAAGAAATTTAAATTATTATTTGTGTTTCTCCTCCTTACCCCACGTCTACAAACGCTATGGGCGCACGCATACGAACTGTCAGTTTTCTCGCATACTAGAGCTTATCGCAGAGAAATTTTTGAACGTGGGCATTTCTTCGCTTACCATTTCAGTGCGAATATGTTGTTAATCTATATATATAAATGTGAATGTCTGTTTGTTTATTACCTTATAACTTCTGAACCGCGGCACGGAATAGCACGAAACTTTGCACACTTATTTGCCGGGAAGGTTATAGGCATAGAGAAAAATGGGCAGTACTGGAAAAGAAGGCGTGGCACCTCCTATACTAACTAAAATTTTCATGTTGTATATCTCTTGAAATATTTGTGGTAGAGGATTGGAACTTGCTGTCGAGATAAATAAAATTTATTCCATACTCATGGGAAAAAATTGGCGGTATTAGAAAAGGGGGCGTTGCACCTCCCATAGGCGTGAATTATTTAATCAGCTTTAACTTCAGAACCGTAAGTCACATGAACTTGAATTTTGGTATGCAAACATATCTATGGTAGATGCTTATCTTAAGGTATATATAAATGAGTTTGTAAAAGGAGGCATGGAATTTTTATTCAGTCGGAACCATAAGTCACATGAACTTGAAATGTGAACCACAAGTCACATTACCCCTTTAATTCGTTCTGGCGTGGGGTGAAACCCGCGGGTAAAAGCTAGTATTTTATAAATGCTGCGAAAATTTTATCTTTTTTTCTTGGTTATGCTTTAACAGCACTTCTCCAAATTACTTCTCTTCTTTCTTACTCGGAATTAAAAAAGTTAAAAAAAATAATTGTTAACTTAAACTTATATCGTATATCTTCTGCAGCATCCCATAGCAGGTATAGACGTGCATCTTTCTTTAAGCCTATTGCAGAAAGTTTGACATCGTTGTTTTACTCGCCTAATTGCGACATCAGTAAACTGCGGGTTTTGATCTTCACACCAAGCGGGTTTTGATCCTCACACCAAGCCCAAGCCGGCGCGTATTTGATGACACCTGCATCCTTCGCTCCAACCACGAAGCCAACATGAGAAAAATCCCAATGAGTAATGCCGATTTCGTTTTTACCGAAAAATGCAACCTTCTCTTTGCCCTCTACGCACAAACACTAAGAAGAGGGCGATGAGAAGGCAAAATTTTTTGTAGAAACGAAATCGCCATAAATTTTGGTCACAAAAAATGTGATTTCTTTACCAAAGGTTGCCTTTAAATCGACTTTTTTTAAATTGTGCAATTTTGTGCAAATTCCTACTATTGGCCCTTGATACATATACACATGATCGATTATTGGTTCCTGAAGAGATCCGATTGATACACGCTGACACGCAATTTATATCCTTATATGAAAAAAGTGAAATCGCATTTTTTTTTTAATTTAAAGGAGCGGAAGTATCATTGAAGGATTACGTTTAAAATTGCAAAATGATGTTTCTACTTAAGTCTACTATATGTAAAACGAAAAGTATACCCAAAACTGTAACCTCGTTAGGAAATGAGATAAAGGTCGAAAAATTGGCGATTATCGTTCATCAAAACAGGCATGTTTGTACAAGCTCAGCATTCTTCCAGCTTATCTTCAAACAACTGGGGACCGATTTTCTATTATAAGGGGATCCTAGCTTAAAAGCTCCAGGGTAATGGGGAGTCAGCGTAGTATATGCTGTTTATATACTACTAGCAGACCCGGCGAACTTCGTCCCGCCCAAAATTTTTATATATTTTATTGAAACTTTTTGGTCCAACATTTTCACCAACAATTCACGTTTACGATTTTCATTGGCACATTTGTCTGCTAAGATTAAGGTTTGGTGGTCATTTGCCGCTTTAAATAACCTAAGGAAAGTGTTATATCCGTTCTTGAAATTCTCCAGTTGTGCGGCATTTCATAGCACGGTTATTCGCAAAGCGAAATAAATTTTTTCCTCTTCACTCCCTGGCGGCAACAATGACCCGGTTCTATAGTGAATGTCCTAGAAGCTTTACAGTATAGTAGGTGGCAATTTCAAAATGGGTGCGAATCATTGTTCTACAGAAATGCAATATACATATACTTATTTCAGACGAAATACCTTAAAAGTTTGAACGCATAATAATATTGGAAAATCACATCCATTGGGCCAATTGCAACGCAGGAGCGTTCGATATACTCAATGGTGCAACAGGTCGATTTAATCTGACCTTCACGGCCCCTTTTCTCACTTGGCTATTTTTAGTAATAGCTCGACTTCAGCACCACTTGGCAGCACGTTTTTGCAATAGTATTGCATACATATTTAAAACATTAGCCAAATCGGATCATAAATAAGATTTTTAGTAATAACTCAACTACAGCGCCAACTGTCGGATTAAATTGTGAAACTAAACCATCCAGAGACCCACTCAAATACACAAAAAGTTTCGTTAAAATCCGTACAACCATTTAGGAGGAGATCACTCACAAACACACCTACAGAAGAATAAAAAAATTCATTCAAAGATAGCTAAAGGTCGGTACGTTTGTAGGCCTCACACCCCTTTTCAAATAGCCCAAATTTTCTCCATGAGTATGGGCTTGATTTCAACTATATACATATCTCCATACGAAGTTCCAGTACTGTACCATGAATACTTTCAGAGATATGCAGTATAAAAATTCGATTTATATGGGAGGTGCCACGCCCCCCTTTCCAACAGCTGCCCTCTTTCTTCATGAGTATGCGATTGATTTCGTATATATCCCTACCAAGTTCCAGAACTTTACCATGAACACTTCCAAAAATAGGCAGTATGAAAAATTAGGTTTGTATTGAAGATGCCACGCCCCCTTTTCCAATAGTTCCAATTTTTCTCCAAGAGTATGCGATTTATTTCGTACATCTCCATACAAAACTCTAGAACTCTACCAAAAAATTTCCAGAGATAAGCAGTATGAAAAATTAGGTTTGTATTGAAGATGCCACGCCCCCTTTACATATAGATTTTTTTCAGCCTAAAACCATCCTTGGGACACGTGCGGCAGGTGGCAGTTTCAAAAAAATCTGTTCAGACGCTCTCGAGCCTTGCGAAAACTAACAAACGGCTTTCTAAATATATATTAGTTGAGATATATTAAATATTATTGTTACGATTATCCTCGAAACCTTGAGGGATTTCCCAAATGTACTCGCTTGCCTAGTGACGAAGTCGCCCCTTGATATGGTCGTTACTTAAAGCTATTTATATTCGAAATTGCATGAAAATTGGAAAACAGGAATCTATAAGCTTATCCAGGCAAAAAGCTACCTACGTAGCGAATTTTAAGCAAATCGGACCATACATACAATTTCTTCGAACAGATCGGTGCCTGGTCCACTTCTTGGACAAAATGGATCATATATGCTAATATAAGCTAAAAAGCTACATACGTACCGAATTTTAAGCAAATCGGACCGTAAATACGATTTTTTCGAATAGATCAGTCCCTGGTCCACTTCTCGGTAAAAATGGATCATATATCCTTATAAATGCTAAAAAACTACTTACGTACCGAATTTTAAGCAAATCGGACCGTAAATACGATTTTTTCGAATAGATCAGTCCCTGGTCCACTTCTCGGTAAAAATGGATCATATATCCTTATAAATGCTAAAAAACTACTTACGTACCGAATTTTAAGCAAATCGGACCATAAATGCGATTTTTTGGAATAGATCGGTCCCTGGTCCACTTATCGGAAAAAATTGATCACATGTGCTAATACATGCTAAAAAGCTACCTGCGCACCGAATTTTAAGCAAATCGGACAGTAAATTCGATTTTTTCGAATAGATCGGTCCCTGGACCACTTCCCGGAAAAAATGGGTCATATATGCTAATATATGCTAAAAGGCTACTTACGTACTAAATTTTAAGCAAATCGGACTATAATAAGATTTTTTCGAATAGACCGGTCCCTGGTCCACCTACCCGAAAAAACGTAAAATTTTTTTAGCCTAAAACATGGTGGTTACCGAAAGCTATTTGTATACAAAATTTCATGAAAATCGGACCAGCCGTTCGCGAGATTACCTGTTACAAAAAAAAGGGACTTCTCTTTATATAATTAGTACAGATGCATGCAACTTCCGCTACGCAAATTAGCGTAGAGCAAGCGTGTTCAACTTTAAAATACATAATTAATGACTATAGGTCAGATTTGAGTGATGATATCACTGAAGCCATACTAATGTTGTGCCTCAATTAGTTTTTGCATAATTTGTTAACAGCGTTTTGTTAACTAGTTGTCAATTATTTAATAAAGACAATTCGCATAATGCTATGTACTCCTACATAAATTTAGCTACAGAACTCTCATTATAAGATGCAAATTTATAGCATACAATTTTCTTCTTAAATAATGAAACAAAAAAAATATTGATATTTCCTTTTTGATAGTCACCGAAACGAAATTTTTTTTGTTAACATTTTTTGGTGACTAACGAAACTATTTTCTTTTCATATTTTGTTTATTGATAATAAGCAAATGAAATTTTTTGATAAGTTGTTTTTTTTTAATAAATAACGACACGAAATTCTTTTGTTTATATAGTTATGCAACCCTGATTCAAACTCATTTCGGTAAAAGTTTTTTTCTGTAAACAAGTTTGTTCGTATTGTAATAGAACAGCAACCCAGTGGGAAAATGGGAACGCATTACCTGTTTCTACCAAGAAAAGATCAACAACTACGGTAGAACGAAAAGATGCATCGCAATATAAGCGAGTGGATGATGTGTAGTTTTGAAGTCACAACAAAAACAAAAAAAAAAAAAATTTGAAAACTAACTCAAGTATGTTTTTTGTTAACGTTATCTCAACAGCTGTTGTAGCCGAATAGACGCGTGTTCGACTGCCGTGTTGTTGGACACGGGTTCAAAACCTGTGGCACGGACTTTATGTTTTATTTTTATTTTATTATTTTAATTCTATTTATAGACTCTATTTATAGTTTCGAAAAGCGACATGCGACACATTACTTTCCTATGACATCGCCGTGGAGAAATTCTTGCATCTTTTCGCGCGTAGGTTATAGGGGCTATATGAATAATTCATAAGCCGTTTTGAATGAATTCATGCAGTATCTAATATAAGTTCAACTGAATCTCTTTTTCGATTTGTGTTATCATTCTTACAAACAAACTTTTAAATTTTCAGTAAACTTTTTTTTTTTATTCGAAAACGTTTGAATAAAATCGAACTTGAATGCTTGGGCAATGTTCGAAATTCGGAAGAAATCGAATTTCAACCCCCCACTACCCATCCCTAATGGGCACCCTAATATATCTACATACTTTCTTAATTACATATGAAAAAAAAAAGGCGTGAGTAGTAGGTACTCATGAAATTTGATGTGTATACATATGCGAACGGCAAAGTATAAAAGTACGTTTACATATACATAAATATAATCTCAATCAAAGCTGGGTAGCTGTCAAATTGGTTGTGCTTGTTATTCAGACAACTCGAGGAAAATTTAAACTTCTTCTCTGTGCCATCGTGGTCACTTTTTTTGCAGCACATATTAGGCCATTTAAATATATTTATAACTGAATATTTTATTAAAAATACCTTTACAAACCTATTTTCCTTACTAGCGTCAATTTTTGTTTACTTTAATATTTGACATTCCTCCTCTTCTTCGCAAGTATAATCGATAAAATTAAGTTGGACACCAAAAAGTTATCGGTTTAATCTGAGATATTTTTAATTATAATTTTGCATTGCTAATCTCTTTTTCTAATAACAGATTAGGGAGTTAAGCTCGAAAATTAGGATAATCTTTTTATATGTAAAGCTATTGTTAAGCGATTCAGTTACATACATACAAATGTAGGTTAGGTTAGAAATTAAACATTAATTCACTTAATTTTATTCATTTTTCTGATTTAATTTTTTATTCATTTTCATTTTTAATTATTTTAATACATGAAATTATCGGTATGATTGATAAAATATACTTTTATATACTTGTGACTCAAGGGAGTTAAAATATCTTGGAAACACCGCATCAGTTATTGTTTTTGAGCTTATAGTTTGAGCATTTCTATTTGTATATATTCCTAAATTTACCAAAATAGACTACTAAACCTATGCCTTAAACCATCTACGAATATCAAAACCAGGGCATGAATCACGTATGACGACATTCGTCTGAACGATATCGTGGCGAGATTGTCTTGCTTCATAAAAATCAAAAATTGTTTGATCGTTTGTGCGATATCGTCAACTCGATTCCAGTTTTGCTTCACGTAACAGTAACAGTAGCCGTCATCGATTCGCCAACAGTTAGCGAGTGGCGAAACGAACGAATACAATGAGGTACAACCAAACTCGCTATCGTCTATCCGTGCTAGCTAACTTTGTTGTTGCTTTCACATGCAAAATTTTTCGTTAAGCGACCGGAACTCAAACATAGCAAGCAGCGAAGTGGCGAATCGATGACGGCTATTAACACGTAACCGCAACACAAATGCATAAATCAGTGTTTTGACAACATCGTTTGTCAGTATCGTTTGAACGACTATCGTTTCAAAGTTACGTGATTCATGCCCAGTTGCAACAAATGAGTTCATACATATTTATGTACATACATAGGTACAAAGCCGTATGCATGTGCGGAGTTTAAATAATCGGAAGTAATAATCAATTGTAGCACATTTCCTCTTACTATGCATATGCCTAAATGTATGCAACCATTTGGCAAGCAAACACAGGGTGCTTCTAATGAAACTAAAAATTGTATGCTGAAATACACATGCTAAGCCCTTCGAAATTTTGTGCTGGGATATGCGTTACAGCTTCGCAAATTTTACCCCTACCGAAACCAAAGATGTATACACATCAAAAGCATCCGAGACGTGCAAAACGCCATCCGTGCAATGGAAAATCTTCTTCTTCTTCTTCTTTTTTTGGCGCTGTAACCGCCTAAGCGATTTTGGCCGAGTTCAGCAAAGCAAGCCAGTCGTTTCTCCTCTGTGCCCACTGACGCCAATTGAAAACGCCAAGTGAAGCCAAGTCCTTCTCCAAGTTCGCCAAGTTCTTCCCTCTTCCTCTCCTACCACCAGCGGGTTCCGAGTTGAATACTTTTAGAGCTGGAGCGACGGTGTCCATTCGAACGACATGACCAAACCAGCGGAGCCGTTGTATTTTAATTCGCTACACTATGTCCATATCGTTGTAAAGCTCATACAGCTCATCGTTCCATCGTCTGCGGTACTCGCCGTCGCCAACGCGTAAAGGCCCGTAAATCTTCCGCAAAATCTTTCTCTCAAACACTCCAAGAGCCGCCTCATCGGATGTTGTCATTGTCCATGCTTCTGCGCCATATACCAGCACGGGCATGATGAGTGACTTATAGAGCGTGGTTTTCGTACGTCGAGAGAGGACTTTACTCCTGAATTGCCTACTCAGTCCAAAGTAGCACTTGTTGGCAAGAGTGATTCTACGTTGGATTTCAATGCTGACATTATTATCGGTGTTAATGCTGGTTCCCAAGTAAACGAAATTCTCTACTTTCTCGAAATTGTAACTGTCAACAGTGACGTGGGTGCCAAGGCGCGAATGTGCTGACTGTTTGTTTGATGACAGGAGATACTTCGTCTTGTCCTCGTTTACCACCAGACCCATGCGCTTTGCTTCCCTATCCAACTTGGAAAAGGCAGAACAGACTTCGCGGTTTTTGTTACCGATGATGTCGATGTCATCGGCATAAGCCAGCAATTGCACGCTCTTGTAGTAAATTGTTCCTGAGCGGTTCAGTTCTGCAGCTCTTATTATCTTCTCCAACATCAGATTAAAGAAGTCACATGAAAGGGAGTCGCCCTGTCTGAAACCCCGTTTTGTGGCGAACGGCTCGTAGAGGCCTTTTCCAATTCTGGCGGAGCTGGTGGTATTGCTCAACGTCATTTTACACAGCCGTATGAGTTTTGAGGGGATGCCAAATTCAGACATAGCGGCGTATAGGCAACTCCTTTTAGTGCTGTCAAAAGCGGCTTTAAAGTCGACAAATAGGTGGTGAGTGTCGATCCTTTTCTCGCGGGTCTTTTCCAAGATTTGGCGTATTGTGAATACCTGGTCTATGGTGGATTTGCCAGGTCTAAAGCCACACTGATAAGGCCCAATCAGTTCATTGACGGTGGGCTTCAGTCTTTCACACAATACGCTCGATAAGACCTTGTAACCTATGCTTAGAAGGCTGATCCCGCGGTAGTTGGCGCGAATGGGGGGGTCACCTTTCTTGCGGATTGGGCAGAGCACACTTAAATTACAGTCGTCGGGCATGCGTTCATCTGACCATATTCTGCACAAGAGTTGATGCATGCACCTTATCAACTCCTCGCCGCCGTACTTGAATAGCTCAGCTGGCAGGCTGTCAGCTCCAGCGGCTTTGTTGTTTTTCAGCCGCGTTATTGCTATACGTACCTCGTCATAGTCAGGCGGTGGAACNTTGTTGTTTTTCAGCCGCGTTATTGCTATACGTACCTCGCCATAGTCAGGCGGTGGAACTTCGACTCCGTCATCATCGACTGCGGGCTCGGGTTCTTCTTATCCACAGGTTTCCTTGCTGCTACCATTTAGTAGGGCGGAAAAGTGTTCCCTCCATAATTTATGTACGCTCTGGACATCAGTTACTAGGTCGCCATTATTGTTCTTACAGGAGTGGGCCCGGTCTTTAAACCTTCCGTTAGTCGCCTAACTCTCTGGTAAAATTTTCGGGCATTCCTTCTGTCGGCAAGCATTTCAAGCTCTTCACACTCACGTATTTCGGCCTCTCTCTTCTTGT